>NC_034199.2:19003214-19178214 GCF_002021735.2 Oncorhynchus kisutch
GAAATTAAAATTAAATTAAAATAAAGCTGTTTAGAGACTGCCAAGAGTGGTTACTTTGAAGAATCTCAAATATAAAATATATTTGGATTTTTTTAAACACTTTTTTGGTTACTACATGATTCCATATGTGTTATTTCATAGTTTTGATGTCTTCACTATTATTCTACAATGTCAAAAATAGTAAAAATAAAGAACAACCCTGGAATGAGTAGGTGTGTCCAATCCTGAAAGTTGTTCTGAATGCAAGTGGCAGGTGAATAAAAATTCTGTCCATTGGATATCTTAACTCTGGCTGGATTCCTATAGGTATTACGTAACACTTTACAAGCCAGCATAATGTGACTTGCAGGCCTGCTGTGGCTTGTTAACCAGAGGTTTCATAACACCACTGTGTTAGGATAAAAATAGGTAATCAAGTAAGCCAATAAATAAGTGCTTATGATATATGTAATGTATTGTTATAGTTTAATTTGAATGATGACATTTATCCAGGAAATCACTTTGTGAAAACCACAGGCCTTTAGCAAGAAATAATTCTACAACCATGTCTCTGTCACTAACAAGTACAGTCATGGGTGTTAACTCTACAATTTACTCAAAAAGAAAAGGAACCCTGGGAAATATGCAAATGAGACTTTACACCATACAGTGTTAAAACAACAGCCCAAAATGATTTACTGTAAAACTACAGGTGTTCATTTCTTACACTGAAAAAGTGTAACAGAGTCAGCACTTAGCAAAGGGAGTCCATTTTACGCCAAATCAAGTGTTATGCTTTACACTGTAGGTGTTGCGTATTACGCTACAGTAGAGCTAAGCAAACACCAGAATCGAGTTCCTTTGAAAACTTTCAAAGTAAAATGGGGAACACTGCAACAGAGTTAAATCTTTAAAACTTTCTAAATTATTATTATTAATAACAGTTCAGTTCACTGACAATAGTGTACATTTGACACTTTCAGAGTTAAATTCACACCATTGATTTTGCTGTGCAGTTAAAGGTGCTATTACAGAAACTCAGTTCATCATTCAACATGATACATTGTCATTGGGTCAGAAAAGAAGATGGAGTAGAAGGTCCAATGAAAATGTAATGTCCTCTTTATTCCAACCACTCTGAAAGACACACATACAGTTCATGCAGACAGGAGTAAATGTATCTTATCATGTTTATTATGTTTATCAGTCATGAGGGAACTTGAGGTGGAGTTGTGACTGTATGGGGAAACAGGAACATTCACTAATGAAAGACAGTCTGTATGTGGGATAGCCCAGACTCATACACAGAATTTACCCGACAATGGTGAAAACGCCAAAGCATAAACATAATTTACCTAGCCAGGAAGGATGGGTCTTGGCCTGCTTGAATCCCTTCTCATACTCCCTGTACACCGCTTTCCTATAGGAGGGGCCAGACCTAGACAACAATGGAAAAACACAAACGGTGAATGAACAGAAAAGGACCCAATATAAAAGATACAGTGGGTGATATAGAAAGACAAATTCTACACATAATTCAGTAACTTAAATACATAATTATCATGTACATCGTTTTATATTCCCCAGTCTAAGGTTCACATCATAAAGGTGATAATAATCAAGAACTTGGCTGGAGATTGTAATTGTACATAAAACATAATTACTAAAGCTTAGCTTTTTCCAATGAGGACAATATTGCCTTCTAAGCAGACTGTACTCGTCACATAATTGATGGAGATACTTGACATACACACAATGATATAAAGAAAGAACAGTACGTTTTCATTTTTGTCCCATGTTCCATTCAATGGAACACAAGTGAGAGAGCACTGTGGTGCTGCCATGACCTATCCACCTGATCAAACAATTACACGATACACCCTCCAAGAAGACAAGAGCCAAATCAACTCAGTAAATCTGTAATGTAGTCAACAGCATATGCCAAACACTTGAATTAACACTGCTCTTAGCGAGGTCAAAAAGATTCAACTTCACATGCAGGACCCAATACAAAGACAAAAGGTCACAAAAAAAAGGAATATAGTAAATCTCATATAAAGCTATTAACTAGTTTTTAGTTTTACCTCTGTGGTCCATTAGATGTGTAGTCCCAGTCTATGTTCACAGCAGCAATATAGTAGTATCTCTTTCTGTCTGAGTGCTGTTCTGCTGTAGTGTGGGACAGTAGAACCGAGAAGAGCACCAGGAGAGGCAGGAGACGGTGAGTCCATTCCCAGGAACGAAGCCTCATATCTGGGGTTGGAACTCCAGGTGTGGACAGTCTGTCTGTTCTGGATGACAGGAAACTGTTATCTGACAAAGAAGAGTCCACTCTGTGCTTTATCACAGGACACAGACAAAAGCACGCACGCACACACAGACACACACAGACACACACACACACAGACACACAGACACACAGACACACAGACAAACAAACAAGTCCCAGCCAGGGCATTGCGCAGTGTTCCAACGTATTTTTTCAATCTTGTTAATTGAAACCACATGATTTACTGTTAGTCACTCCTAGCGAAGCAATTTCCTTCACACATGTTACTACGCACTGGAGGTGACACTCTTGTTTTGATATTTATTCAGAACTGTTCCAGACCTCAGACTTTAAGATAATATTTCATTCCTTACTGTGCACCATGGGTGTCCCACAGATGCTTTCCCAAAAAGTTTCCATGATAAGCCTGGACCTGTTCATTCATCACCAGGGACAGATAGTTCAGCAATAGCCCATGCACGACAATGGTTGGAGAAAAAGGGAAGAATGGCAAGTGTAGGGAACCAGGTCAGAATTCAACTAAAAGGCAACCTGCGATTTCTCCTCCGGTTGTCATACCTGTGTTATACCTGAGCCTGTGTTACTTACTACCTGCACAAATTCCTATGCAATGAGTATACAGAACTTACTAAAGTTGAATAATCAGTCATATATTTTTTAACAAAAGGAAAGACAATGGCAAACTTGCACTCATACCTTTGTATAACTATTTTTGTTTCTTGCTAGACAGTGGACCTACTCAACAGCAGTGTTAACAAGGGATTGCATAATCACAGACATTAGTCTGAATTTTAATTCAGTATACCAATCATAGTATGCAATTAAGCTGCAATACATACCTTCTTGGGTGACCAAACAAAATTCACATAAATGTAGTTATAGATATGTCATTATCGTTGAAAGCAAGTACTAAAAGCGGTATATCTGTTCTATGTGCGCTATTTCTATCCCTCCCGTTTTTAAATTTCGGTTTTGCGTATTTAACTTTTGGTTTTGTACACCAGCGTTAAACAACTGAAAATACAATGTTTTTGGTTACGGAAAATATATTTCACATCGGTTTGGATTATACAATGATTCTCTACACTATACTTGCTTGTTTTGTCACATAAACTAAAAATAGGTGAACTATTAAAATTTTAGCAGCCAGGACATGGCGAGTGATTTCTGAATCGCGCATCTTCTAAGTACGTTAAAACATGACGTCGCCAATCCCCGTTTCATACCCATTGCGCTTGCGCGCGTCCAAGGCTACCAGGAAGCAAACCCGAAGCAGTTTGACTGTCTACAATGTGTAGACAGAAAGCTGTAGAAAATGTACGATTTCTAGTAGCTAAGTACAAACTCTTGCTTTTGGTTGAATTTTACCAGCAGGATTTCGTAGCCTACTCTTCATAGAGAAACGTTAGTTTTTGTGGACATTTTCGAGGGAGTGACACAGTGGCAGTGCTGTGTGCGTTGTTTACATTCTTGAGACACCACCAAGCAATCAAGCAGCTGGAGGAAGCTAGCTAACTAACTAACGTATCTAGTTAATTTCTATTGTGGTGACAGTTTATGTGAATCCAAATACAGCTTGATAAATGTATGACTTG
Organism: Oncorhynchus kisutch; assembly: GCF_002021735.2. Taxonomy (NCBI): domain Eukaryota; kingdom Metazoa; phylum Chordata; class Actinopteri; order Salmoniformes; family Salmonidae; genus Oncorhynchus; species Oncorhynchus kisutch. The sequence goes on from NC_034199.2 coordinate 19,007,079, forward strand.
TATGTATGACTAGGCTAGCTAACTATCCCTTTTAGTTTGTGATAGGCGTTTGATGATGCACCTGCATTAGCCAGTATAGTACTGCCTGCATTTAACATGTCCTAAAGTACAGTAAGCCTATTGCCATTACATATTGCCGTTGCATTTGGCTATATGCAAACATGCCATGCACACAATAGTCTTCATATACAACTTGTCCTATAACAGGGTGTTTTAATGAAAATGTAGCATGACCTCTATTCATAATTTAAAATAGCCACAATGTGACCTTTTGTTCATTTGTTTGTTTTTGGTAAACATTACTTTAGCAACCATTTCAGCTAATGTAATAATAACTGCAGTTGAACTGTGTAACTATACTCTGGAAGAAAACCCTCTGTGTGTGTCTCTTGTGTTTGGCCCTGTCTGGCTCTCACATGCTTCTAATCAGCTCGACAAACAGGAAGATTCTGCGAAGAGGTGATAACCGTGGCTACTTTAAGGACAAAACTAGTTACTGTATATAGCCTAGGTCATGTCCTGTGGCTTTTAGAGAGGAGCAGAATAGTTAGACCTGTTTGGGATGTTGTGTTAGTAGAGTGGAAGTGGAAGGAGTTAAATGTGGCTACTATCTGGGCCTAATTGTACTGCTGTAGTCAACTGTATGAAGAGTGATGTGAAACTAGCAGGGTTCGAGTAGGGTGGATTAGGCTGTGAACAGTTTCTCTCAGAACAAGGGGTGTGTGCTGCGGACACTGAAGGCTTAGTTTACTGTTGTTGTCTTTGATTTCTCTGTTCTTACTGTTTTTTCCCCTTCTTATTTTCCCTCCTCTGAGTGCTCTGCCTACATGTCGGCTCTTGGCCTGCATTCATATACCAGCTCACAGTGGTTTTGTTGTGTGTGTTTCAGTGAGCCAGGAGCCCTGCGTGTGTGTGAGCCCACATCATGGCGTGCTGCCGGCTGTGCTCCAGACTGTGTCCCAGGCTGTGCTCCCGCTCCTCCGCGTACACTCTGGCCCTGGGCTTGGGCTTCGTCACCCTGGGCACCTCTCGCATCCTGCTGCTCAAGTTCTCTGCCAACACACGTTAGTACTACATTATCATTCATGGACTTCATTTTGAATCGATGGTCTTATGTAACTGTTCTTTCTCTTCTTTGACCTATAGAGAACAAGTATGATTTCCTCCCTGCGTCTGTCAACCTGCTGGCAGAGGGGCTCAAGCTGCTCTTCTGTCTTGGCATGTCTCTGAGAGTCATGGTCAGAGGTAAGAGATGGGCACTGAGGGAGAGGGCGCCATCTTGTCCAATGTCATAATTCAGAATGTTTAGAGTTGTTGTTGTCAAGCAAGAATGTAACTGAGAGAAGGGAGATTAAAGTGTATGTATTCCAGACGGCCGTTCATGTCGAGAGCTGGGCTGCTCCTCGGGCTCTGCCTTCCTGAGTTTCATGAAGTGGTCCGTCCCCGCCTTCCTTTACTTTCTGGATAACCTCATCATCTTCTACGTCATGACCTACCTACAGCCTGTGAGTTTAATAATCACACACTGCAGTGTTTTAAATGCTAATGTTAAAGCCTCGGTTGTCTCTGATTCCTTTCCCCCCACAGGCCATGGCAGTGTTGTTCTCCAATGTTGTTATCCTGACCACAGCTATCCTGTTCAGAGTTGTGCTGAAGTAAGTCACAGTTTTGTTCTGGACATAGTGTTCTGTACTGGACCTTTATGTTTGTTTACATAGCTGATAGTGGCACTCGAGGTAAAAGTTTCCCCTTAACTACTGATCTAGGATCAGCTTACCCTGACACAACCCTAACCAATGCATCTGTTTTTAGCTCAATATCAAATAATTTCTTGGGTAACAATTAAGTACCTTACTGTGATTGTTTTCTATTAAAATGGTCAAAAAGAAACAAAAATAGCTTCTTAGCAAGGAGCAATTTAACTAGGACTGTCTGGGAGTGGTGAGGGGAAACCTAGCTGTTATTGGCAGAGAGGTTTGGTACTCTTTGTTATTGGTCTATTAACTAATTTACCACCTGGTGTTGTCACTAGACAGTTCAAAACTACATCCCACCACAACTGGCTGAAATTTCAGGCGCTTTTCAAACAGATCTTAGTGGCGCCCCCGAGTGGTGCAGCGGTCTAAGGCACTGCATCTCAGCGCTAAAGGCATCACTACAGACCCTGTTTCGATTCCAGGCTCACAACTAGCCGTTATTGGGAGTCCCAAAGGGCGGCGCACAATTGGCCCAGTGTCGTCCGGGTTAAGGTTTGGACGGGGTAGGCCGTCATTGTAAATAAGAATTTGTTTTTAACTGACTTGACTAGTTAATTAAAAAAATTACACTTAAAGGGCATTATCGTCATTTTCACAGTATTACAGGAAAATCATGTTTTTGACTGCACTGGTCCTTTTTAAAGCTGGAATCTGTACTTTGTGAAACTGACACCACCGTTTGCGATATTACGACAACAAAAGTTATTTCAAACAACATTTTTTATTTTTTACCACAATACTGGATGCACCTCTCTTCTGTTTCATTAACAAAAACAATAACAGCTTTAACCATTATTGAGGAAAAATCATAAACTGATTTCAGATCAGCATTTAGGGTCAGCCTACGTCGAAGGGCTCATCTCTGACCGCTGCTATTCCCCTCCTCTCCCTAGGAGACGCCTGTCCTGGGTGCAGTGGGCCTCCCTGGTCATCCTCTTCCTGTCCATTGTCTCCTTGACGACAGGGTCGGGAGGCAGCCAACGGGCCATAGCGATGCCGGGCCTCCACCCCAGCCCCCTCTCCCTACCCACCAACAGCTGCCTGCTCTACACACAGCTAGAGGAGCAACGAAGGAACGACAGGTTGTCAGAGCGATGGATGGGAGGGAAGGAGGAAGGGAGGCAGTCAATGTGGAATTCAGCACTCCTCTGTACAGTGTCTGTATTAGGACATCTTCACACATCCTGCATGACACCACAAGTCTCCTTTCCCTGTCAATAAGTCAGTCTAAGTAAGTGTTCCTGCTGTCTCCCCTCCCTCCCTCCCTCCCTCCCTCCCAGTAACTCCAGCTCATGGAGCTCAGTGCTGCCTGGACAGGCTGAGGTGTGGCGAGGGAGGCTGATGGGGACCCTGCGCTCTCTGGGCATGGGTCACATCCTCCTGGTGCTCCAGTGTTTTATCTCCTCCATGGCCAACATCTACAATGAGAAGATCCTCAAAGAGGGAGACCAGCTCCAAGAGAGCATCTTCATCCAGAACAGCAAACTGTAAGAACTCATGTGAATGTTGGCACACACACACACACACATGCATGAATGCAGACATATGACACACACACACATATTCACACAGCTTTCAAACATCCCAATAACCACAGAACTACACACAAACATCCACACCCCATCTGTCTAAAAATGTGTGTATGTGGTTGCAGGTACATGTTTGGCATGCTGTTCAACGGTCTGACTCTGGGTCTAGGGGGCGAGGCGAGGGGTCTAACCGTCCGTTGTGGCCTCCTTTACGGTCACAACGTCTACTCACTGGGACTGGTGCTGGTCACTGGTAGGACACACGTACACACTGGTGCTACTGTTGTTGAATTAACCCCATACAATGTAAAGGACTGGTTCATTCATTAGCATGAATAGGTACAGTATGTACTGTGCATATGGTATATGCATTATTATTGATTCACTATTCATTACTAATATATTGATCCTTTATTCCTGACAGCTAGGGTCTGTCGGTGGCATTCATCCTAAGAATGATTTATTAGGAATACATTATTATCAATATAAACATTATTATTAATACATTACGAAATGTATCAGTAGCTTCCCTGGGCCTGTCAGTGACGTTCATCCTGAGGTTGATTATTATAAATGCATTATTATTGATCCATCATTATCAGTATGTACATTATTAATATATCAAATGTTTTATCCCAAGCTGCCCTGGGCCTGTCGGTGGCGTTCATCCTGAAGTTCAGAGACAACATGTTCCACGTGCTGACAGGCCAGATCACTACAGTCCTGGTCACGGCCCTGTCCCTCTTCCTCTTTGACTTCCACCCCTCGCTGGATTTCTTCCTGCAGGCGCCCGTGGTGCTGCTCGCCATCTTTGTCTACAACGCCAGCCGGCCCAAAGACCCTGAGTACGCCCTGCAGCGCGAGAAGCTGCGCGTCATTAACGGAGAGGTGCTGCAGAGGTCGCGAGGGGTGAGGACCCCTTTTTTTCCCTTCATCAATCTACACACACTACCCCATAATGACAAAGCAAAAACAGGTTTTTAGACATATTTGCAAATGTATTAAAAACACTGATATGGTATTTACATAAGAATTCAGACCATATAATCAGTACTTTGTTGAAGCACCTTTGGCAGAAATTACAGCCTCAAGGCTGAATTTAGGAAGGGGAAGAGTCTTGGTGGTTCCAAACTTCTTCCATTTAAGAATGATGGAGGCCACTGTGTTCTTGGGGACAATCAATGCTGCAGACATGTTTTTGGTACCCTTCCCCAGATCTGTGCCTCTACACAATCCTGTCTCAAAGCTCTACGGACAATTCCTTCGACCTCATGGCTTTTTTTCCCCTGACATGCACTGTCAACTGTGGGACCACATAGACAGGTTTGTGCCTTTCCAAAACATGACCAATCAATTGAATTTACCACAGATGGACTCCAATCAAGTTGTAGAAACATCTCAAGGATGATCAATGGAAACAGGATGCACTTGAGCTCAATCTTGAGGGTCTAAATACTTATTCACATAAGGAATTTCAAAAAAACTGTTTTTGCTTTGTCATTATGGGGTTTTGTGTGTAGATTGATGAGAATAAGCCTGTAACCTATCAAAATGGGGAAAAAGTCATGGGGTCTGAATACTTTCCTAATGCACTCATTCAAGGGTTTGTCTTTATTTGGACTGTTTTCTACATTATAGTAATAGTGAAGAAATCAAAACTATGAAATAACACATACAGTGGGGCAAAAAAGTATTTAGTCAGCCACCAATTGTGCAAGTTCTCACACTTAAAAAGATGAGAGGCCTGTAATTTTCATCATAGGTACACTTCAACTATGACAGACAAAATGAGAAGAAGAAATCCTGAAAATCAGTAACACACTACGCCACCAGGGACTCAAATCCTGCAGTGCCAGACGTGTCCCCCTGCTTAAGCCAGTATATGTCCAGGCCTGTCTGAAGTTTGCTAGAGAGCATTTGGATGAATGAATGGGGCCATGTATCGTGAGATTTTGAGTGAAAACCTCCTTCCATCAGTAAGGGCATTGAAAATGAAACTTGGCTGGGTCTTTCAGCATGACAATGATCCCAAACACACCGCCCGGGCAACGAAGGAGTGGCTTCGTAAGAAGCATTTCAAGGTCCTGGAGTGGCCTAGCCAGTTTCCAGATCTCAACCCCATAGAAAAAGTTGGAGGGAGTTGAAAGTCCGTGTTGCCCAGCAACAGCCCCAAAACATCACTGCTCTAGAGGAGATCTGCATGGAGGAATGGGCCAAAATACCAGCAACAGTGTGTGAAAACCTTGAAGACTTACAGAAAACGTTTGACCTCTGTCATTGCCAACAAAGGGTATAAAACAAAGTATTGAGATAAACTTTTGTTATTGACCAAATACTTATTTTCCACCATAATTTGCAAATAAATTCATTAAAAACCCTACAATGTGATTTTCTGGAATTTTTTTCTCATTTTGTCTGTCATAGTTGAAGTGTACCTATGATGAAAATTACAGGCCTCTCTCATCTTTTTAAGTGGGAGAACTTGCACAATTGGTGGCTGACTAAATACTTTTTTGCCCCACTGTATGGATCATGTAGTAAACAAAGGGTTAAATAAATCAAAATATATTTTATATTTGAGATTCTTCAAATAGGCACCCTTTGCCTTTATGACATCTTTGCACACTCTTGGCATTCTCTCAACCAGCTTCACCTCCCTGGAATGCTTTTTCAACAGTCTTGGAGTTCCCACATTTGCTGAGCACTTGTTGGCTGTTTTTCCTTCACTCTGCAGTCTGACTCATCCCAAACCATCTCAATTTGGTTGAAGTCGGGGGATTGTGGAGGCCAGGTCATCTGATGCAGCACTCCATCACTCTCCTTATTGGTAAAATAGCCCTTACACAGCCTGGAGGTGTGTTTGGTCATTGTCCTGTTGAAAAACAAATGATAGTCCCACGAAGCGCAAATCAGATGGGATGGCGTATCGCTGCAGAATGCTGTGGTAGCCATGCTGGTTAAGTGTGCCTTTATTCTTAAATAAATCACACAGTGTCACCAGCAAAGCACCCCCATACCATCACACCACCTCCTCCATGCTTTATGGTGGGAAATACACATGCGGAGATCATCCGTTCACCCATACCGAGTCTCACAAAGACATGGCTTTTGGACAAATTTCCACCAGTCTGTTTATTGCTTGCGTTTCTTGGTCCAGGCAAGTCTCTTCTTCTTATTGGTGTCCTTTTAGTAGTGGTGTCCTTGCAGCAATTCGACCATGAAGGCCTGATTCACACGGTCTCCTCTGAACAGTTAATGTTGAGATGTGTCTGATACTTGAGCTCTGTGAAACATTTATTTGGGCTGCAATTTCTGAGGCTGGTAACTCTAATGAACTTATCCTCCCTCTGCAGCAGAGGTAACTCTGGGTCTTCCTTTCCTTTCCAGTATCAACATAGCTTGATGGTTTTTAGGACTGCACTTGAAGAAACTTTCAAAGTTCTTGAAATGTTCTGTAATGACTGACCTTCATGTCTAAAAATAATGATGGACTGTTGTTTCTCTTTCATTATTTGAGTTGTTCTTGCCATAATATGGACTTGATATTTTACCAAATAGGGCTGTCTTCTGTATACCCCCTCTACCTTGTCACAACACAACTGATTGACTCAAATGCATTAAGAAGGAAAGAAATTCCACAAATGAACTTTTAACAAGGCACACCTGTTATTTGAAATGCATTTCAGGTGACTACCTCATGAAGCTGTTTGAGAGAATGCCAATAGTGTACAAAGCTGTCATCAAGGCAAAGGTGGCTACTTTGAAGAATCTCAAATATATTTTTATTTCTTTAACGCTTTTTTGCTTACTACATGGATTCCATATGGGTTAATTCATAGTTTTGATGTCTTCACTATTGTTCTACAATGTAGAAAATAGTAAAAATAAAGAAAAACACATGAATGGGTAGGTGTTCTACAACTTTTGACCGGTAGTGTGTGTACAGACAGACAGACAGACACAACCCACTCTCACCCATATACAGTGTGACACAGGCAAACACGCATGCACACTGAGGGCAACCATGATTCTCATTTGTATGTAATAATGATTTAGACTGTGGGGGAACCAATGTGATTCTGTGTAATGAACAGAGTTTAGATTCCCACCACAGCCTTAGCCCTGGGTAACTGCATTACAGTAGGTACATAGATGTATTCAATTAGGTTGGTTAGAGTATGATGATAATTAGGAGGGTGTCGGTCTATAGAGGCTCTGTGTGGAAGTTGCCTGTAGACATAAATCTAGGATCAGCAAACCTTCCTCAAATCCTTAGTGTGGAAATAGCTATTAGGTAAACGCAGTCAGAAATGTGAAAAGATAGTGACATTACATAGACTGTGTTGTGAGAATCCCCCATAAGAGGGGAAGCACACCAGAGCAACGGACGGTTAGGGTACTTAAAAACAGTGTGTGGCCGTCCTATCGCCTCTGACCGCAGAACACCGCCTCTGGCAGTAGAACACCGTCTCTGACCGCAGAACACTGCCTCTGACCGTAGAACACCGCCTCTGACCCGCAGAACACTGCCTCTGACCGCAGAACACTGCCTCTGACCGCAGAACACCTCCTCTGACCGCAGAACACCACCTCTGACCGCAGAACACCGCCTCTGACCGCAGAACACCTCCTCTGACCGCAGAACACCGCCTCTGACCGCAGAACACCTCCTCTGACCGCAGAACACCTCCTCTGACCGCAGAACACCGCCTCTGACCGCAGAACACCGCCTCTGACCGCAGAACACCTCCTCTGACCGCAGAACACCTCCTCTGACCGCAGAACACCGCCTCTGACCGCCTCTGACCGCAGAACACCGCCTCTGACCGCAGAACACCTCCTCTGACCGCAGAACACCTCCTCTGACCGCAGAACACCTCCTCTGACCGCAGAACACCGCCTCTGACCGCAGAACACCGCCTCTGACCGCAGAACATCGCCTCTGACCGCAGAACACCTCCTCTGACCGCAGAACACCGCCTCTGACCGCAGAACACCACCTCTGACCGCAGAACACCTCCTCTGACCGCAGAACACCTCCTCTGACCGCAGAACACCTCCTCTGACCGCAGAACACCGCCTCTGACCGCAGAACACCGCCTCTGACCGCAGAACACCGCCTCTGACCGCAGAACACCGCCTTTGACCGCAGAACACCGCCTCTGACAGCAGAACACCTCCCCTGACCGTTAATTTCCTGTCGATTCTATTAAGGATTGGCACAGTTAATCGACTATCAGGATATCTGAACATACGTTAGCATTCGATTACTTGAGTGAGTGTTTATTTACATTTATTTATTTATTGTAGCCCTATTTTGACATTGTTATAAATTAAATTAGATTATCCTTGTTTACCTACAAGGATATACCATGACATTTTAAAATACATTTTTTAATATTGTTTTTATAACTGTGCGTTGCCACTTTTCGCCACTTCAAATAGCAATTACTGGCGAGCCCCATAAGAGTTTCCAGAAGACCTGACACAGATCAATGCAAAACACTCACCAGAACCTTTTTGTAAGACAATCAGTTCTATCGTCTCTTTTACTGTTGCTTTGAACCCAAAACTACGGAGAAAAACAGCCTTCTGTTGTTTTACCTCTGCATTTGCGTCATTCTAATTGATTAAGAGAGTCAATTATCTGGATATTCCCCAAAATATCCTGATATTATTTGAATAGTGAAATAATATCAAATGCCCTTCCCTAGATTCTACATGGTTTTTAATCGCCTTTGTTCATCGGCACCCAGCAGGTAAATGCTAACACACCACATCCACCCACTGCTTTCAGACGTTCCTCTTTCTGGTGTTATTCCTCTCTAATCTCCACCATGCTTCCTTTGTGTTTGTGTAGGATGGGGAGGAGCTGGAGAGGCTGACCAAGCCAAACACAGACAGTGAATCAGAGGAGGAGTCTGTCTAGCCTCCCATTATGACTTCACAATGGCTCAACCCTGTGATGTCATCAGTATGCCTGACTCTGTGACATCACAATGGACAAACTGTCAGTCCTGAATTATGACTTTGCTATAACCTGGCCTGTGACATCATCAGCCTGTGACATCAGAATGGACATGCTATGTATTATGACATCAGAGCGGCTTGGCCTGTGGTTTTGTTGGCCTACTGTGATTGTCATAATTTATTGTACATCATAGATGCGGTAAAGAGGTCAATGGAACTCGACACAAACATGGAAATGCATGGGGGAAAAGATCCTGAGTCTCTTCATTGCCCCCCAGCAAAATGATCCTACATTTAGGCTATTGTTTATATGTGTATTCCACACTACGGTATGTTGATTATAATGCGTGTATGGATGTCAATCCCAATACATGTTCATGTCAACACCGATCAACTGCATTGCAGTTAAAAACAACTTTGACTACCATGACCGATTTCTATATGCTAGCTATGCTACCAGCTTATACGAACAGGAGTTAGCATTTAGCAGTCACTTCTTCTAAGCCTGAAAATAAACAACTTTTAAATGTTATTCTGCGAAAACTGGCAAATATATCAAAATCCAATTTTAGTAGCCACATTGTGGGCATTGTTCACAAATATTGACTTTGTTAGATCAGACTTGTTGAATGTGCGCCAATCCGGCATCCTTCTTTCCCCCAAGGTCTGCGTTCCATTGACCTCTTTACCGCATCTATTCAGAAATGTGCTTGTTTGTGTATGAAATATGATATACAAATAATATTGTAATGGAAGAAATGCTAAATATACAATGTTGTATATGTTGTTGTATTTAAAGTAATGCTATTGCTGTTATTGACACAGTGGCAAGGGTTACAGATGTTGAGAAGTTGATATCTGCCAGTATGATCTTATTATGTCTTTGTTTTTATTATACATTTGTTTGCATTATGTGGCTATTAAGAAATCTACTCAAGGCTGTTGGATGTTTGGGAGCTAAATGAGTTTTTCTAATGGCCAACTACTCAGTTTGTCTTAACGTTATTAAGTACTCACAAAGACCATACAGTACTAGCACACGGACCATGTGATTTCTTCTGGTCTCAGTCCGTGTTACGTTCAGAAAACCCAATCTGACGGTAAAACATGTAAGATTACGTTTCACATTACTCACTGAAAAATAATTGGCTTCTCTAGTGGTTTACATGTGTTCAACGGTGTCCATGCTTATTGTGCCATATAATTTACACTTCTATCATGTATTCAAAAAAGCTTCTTGTGAAGTTATGTTATGCTGTATGCATAAGGCAATTTACACCTGGTTCTTTATATTACTATTCATGACACAGTGCATAATTACAATTTCTCAAACAGTCAACAGATTATCAAATGAACATTAAAAACTACTGCCAAAAATAAAAAAATTTGTCTAGTTCACTGACTATTTTTTTCCGTTCTGTTGGTCTGTGCTGTAATGTTCGAATTGAACCAACAGGGGGTGGTGTAGTATAATAAATGGTTACTGTGCTTAAAGAACCTCTGACTAGACATTTATACAAATGACTGAGATGTGTATTAACTCCGAGAAACTGTTGATAGTAAACAAAGTTTTATTTGTCATAAAGCACCACAGAGTATAAATAAGAACAATGTGTAGCAACAGGAAACTTTACAAACGAGTTGAAAATTCATCTTAGAAACAGACAGTTATAGCTCTGATTTTGATAGCCTCAAATAAAACCGCCTCAAATAATAAATCCAATAAATACAAAAGTTTTGACGTATCTTTACGCTTGTATCTACAATAAGGTCCAGACTGTGAAAGTGAAAATTAACATTTGGTCAGGAATGGAATTGAAGTAGACTGATGGAAAATGTGAAATGTTGAAAAGTTTTCAATTGTAATTCTTAATACACAAGAACAAGACTGATATAAAGAAAGATTGAGATTGATGACATCGCTATCCAATCCTTTATTTCCTTCTAGTACAAAACCAGGAAGTACAGAGCTAACCCCTTTAACCCTGTGCATAAACTTCCTGAAAACACAATCCACTAATAAGGAGGCGAGACAAAGTTTATACCCATGCCCCTCACACACACACATGCCCTTTCCCATGGCCCTAGATACTTACTGCTAACATGTAGATCTGATTCAAGCAACATGGTGACAATCCCATCTAGACTACCAGAGGGCTTGCTTACACCTATCTGATCCATTCAAATCTACAAAGGGCCATCAAAAAGCATCTTTGAGATTAGGCAACATACTCCTTAGTAACCATATCATTGCTGATAGACTATTGACTATTGACACCCTCTCAACGACCCCTTTAGTAACCGTATCCCTGGTGATAAGCGTCCTGGTAACCGTCGTAGCCATTGTGATGGTATCCGTAGCCCCCGTACTCGTCTTCGGGGCAGCGCATGCCCAGTGACTGCTGGATGGCCATCTCCTGCCTGCGGAGCTGCATGGAATCCACCAGGTCGTAGATGTTGGCCATGGACCACATGGGGCTCGGGTACCACGACTTGACGTTGCCGTCCTTTCCCACCAGCAGCATGGAGAAGTATTCTGGGCTGATCTGGAAGTAGTTGCGGATGTCTTTGACCAAGGCGGCCGAGAGGCCCTCACGTTCCACCGTGGCGCTGCCTGAAAGGGGGAGAGAGTCAGTCAATAGGCTTTGGTGTGTTTGATATCTTTGACTTAAGAGGCATTCTCGCTCCATGGCCAAGCTGCCTCTCTAGAGCTAGAAAGGATTAGCTTGTGTTAATACTGCTATGGAAGAATTGAATTTCATATTATCCATTTAATGTGAAAATGTTTGTGGATTCATTTCGTTGTCTTTTGAAGGTTCCGCTAAATTCAGCGCCTCTGCTCCAGCCCCGTCATCTTCCCCTGCAAAACTACCCCTTCACTCAAGGAAAGCATTGACGGGTATTCCGGGTCCGTTTGGCTAAAAGAGACCTTTATTTAGCTCGCAAACAGCTCTTTGTTCAGTAGTGCTTAAAAATACCAAATCCATTATGTAAAGCCTAGAATGTTGCCTGCAATTATGTCACACATCATGATATGCAAGTACAATTTTCAAAGAGCTGTTTGTTCGTGAACGACCCATCACTAAAGGAAAAGTCCATAAAGAGCACACAAGAAAACTATTTGGCAGGCTAGAGAAATTAAAGGGAGGGTTTACATATCTCCTCCCTAACACTCCGGCCACAGGAGCTGTCTGCGTGTCAGGGGTGAATGGATGGAGGGCCGTGTGTGTGGTGTAGGCAGCAGCATCAGCAAGTTTTTGGGGGTTGGGTCCCCTACCACAGAGGAGACATCAAACAGGTAGCATGGAGAGAATACAGGAGACGCAGCTGGGCGATAGGGACTTGGACTGGGGGAGACAGCAGGAGTTAGGGCTGAGGCTGGCCTAGCTGCCTGCTGTGTCAATAAAACAACATCCGAAATTCAACATCGTGGCTGTATGAACTGAAGATTAAACTAAACATAACACATACAGCCCCATTGACCTTCCACTTGTCTTGTTTTGTTTGGTTTAATCTTCATACAGCCATTTCCCGTATGCAGTTTGATACTGTTGAAGTCGGAAGTTTACATACACTTAGGTTGGAGTCATTCAAACTCATTTTTCAACCACTCCACAAATTTCTTGTTAACAAAATATAGTTTTGGCAAGTCGGTTAGGACAACAAGTCATTTTTCCAATAATTGTTTAAAGACAGATTATTTCACAACTCACTGTATCACAATTCCAGTGGGTCAGAAGTTTACATACACTAAATTGACTGTGCCTTTAAACAGTTTGGAAAATTCCAGAAAATTATGTCATGGCTTTAGAAGCTTCTTGACATCATTTGAGTCAATTGGAGGTGTACCTGTAGATGTATTTCAAGGCCTACCTTTAAACTCAGTGCCTCTTTTGCACAATTTGTAGACCTCCACAAGCCTGGTTCATCCTTGGGAGCAATTTCCAAATGCCTGAAGGTACCACATTAATCTGTACAAACAATAGTACGCAAGCATAAACACCATGGGACCACGCAGCCATCATACTGCTCAGGAAGGAGACGCGTTCTGTCCCCTAGAGATTAACGTACTTTGGTGCGAAAAGTGCAAAGGACCTTGTGAAGATGCTGGAGAAAACAGGTTCAAAAGTATCTACAGTGGGGCAAAAAAGTATATAGTCAGCCACCAATTGTGCAAGTTCTCCCACTTAAAAAGATGAGAGGCCTGTAATTTTCATCATAGGTACACTTCAACTATGACAGACAAAATGAGGAAAAAAAAATCCAGAAAAATCACATTGTAGGATTTTTAATGAATTGATTTGCAAATTATGGTGGAAAATAAGTATTTGGTCACCTACAAACAAGCAAGATTTCTGGCTCTCACAGACCTGTAACTTCTTCTTCAAGAGGCTCCTCTGTCCTCCGCTCGTTACCTGTATTACGTTTTTTGCCCCACTGTATATCCACAGTAAAACGAGTCCTAAATCGACATAACCTGAAAGGCCGCTCAGCAAGGAAGAAGCCATTGCTCCAAAACTGCCATAAAAAAGCCAGACTACGGTTTGCAACTACACATGGGGACAAAGATTGTACTTTTTGGAGAAATGTCCTCTGGTCTTATGAAACAAAAATATAACTGTTTGGCCATAATGACCATCGTTATGTTTGGAGGAAAAAGGGGGAGGCTTGCAAGCCGAAGTACACCATCCCAACCGTGAAGCACGGGGGTGGCAGCATCATGTTGTGGGGGTGCTTTGCTGCAGGAGGGACTGGTGCACTTCACAAAATAGATTGCATCATGAGGCAGGAAAATTATGTGGATATATTGAAGCAACATCTCAAGACATCAGTTAAATTATCATTATCATTATCATCATCATTATCATCAAATTAAAGCTTGGTTGGAAATGGGTCTTCCAAATGGACAATGACCCCAAGCATACTTCCGAAGTTGTGGCAAAATGGCTTAAGGATACAAAGTCAAGGTATTGGAGTGGCCATCACAAAGCCCTGACCTTAATCCTATAGAAAATTGAGCAAGCAAGGAGCCCTACAAACCTGACTCAGTTACACCAGCTCTGTCAGGAGGAATCGGCCAAAATTCACCCAACTTATTGTGGGAAGCTTGTGGAAGGCTACCTAAAACGTTTGACCCAAGTTAAACCATTTAAAGGCAAATACTAATTGAGTGTATGTAAACTTCTGACCCACTGGGAATGTGATGAAAGAAATAAAAGCTGAAATAAATCATTCTCTCTACTATTATTCTGACATTTCACATTCTTAAAATGAAGTGGTGATTCTAACTGACCTAAGACAGGAAATTGTTACTAGGATTAAATGTCAGGAATTGTGAAAAACTGAGTTTAAATGTATTTGGCTAAGGTGTATGTAAACTTCCGACTTCAACTGTACATATAGGTGGTGTGGAGACAACAGGGTTCTTACCATTGATTGGATAGAGCTCTAGGACTCCTCCCTGGTCCACTGCCTCCATGCCAACCAGCTTCAGGATGGAGATGTGTCTCAGGCCTGGGTCACCATGGAAACCACCACCACATAGATGAACAAACAGCAGAGAGGACATAATAGCGCATTAGAACAACAAAATACTATTTGCATTGCCCACCCCCTCTTTTTCGCCTCTGCTACTCTCAGTTATTATCTGTGCATAGTCACTTTAATAACTCTACCTACATGTACATATTACCTCAATTACCTCGACTAACCGGTGCCCCCTCACAATGACTCTGTACCGTTACAGCCTGTATATAGTCTCGCTATTGCCATTTTACTGCTGCTCTTTATTGGTATTTTTTTAACTGCATTGTTGGTTAGGGGCTTGTAAGTAAGCATTTTACTTTAAGGTCTACTACACCTGTTGTATTCGGCACATGTGCCTAATACAATTTGATTTGATTCGTTTAGAAAAATGTATGTTATTTATGTTTGTGTAGTCTAAGATTAATCAACCAATCAATATACATGCAAAAACACAGATATTGAAAGAAACAATTCTGAAAATCAACCTGCAATAGAGCATGCTGGGAAATATGATAATGGTGTGCATGGTTGAGTGTTTCACTCTACACAGAGTATTGACACACTCACAATCAACTCTGGTTATTAACACCAATACTGAAGTTCTCGTGCACCACTGATTGTTTTTTGTTTTTTTAAATCACTTTGCTATTTTCATGTGGTGATTTTTCAAAACTCTTAGTACAAAACTCCAAACTGGTAACACAGCCAGTCTTACATTCAAAACCTTTCATTGTGCATTCATTTTGTCTGCAGGCATGTTTCACCACACACCGAAAATATGAGTGCATTGGTTGAAACATAATGACATCTTCTCAATGTAGTTATTTTACCAACCAGTTTACCCAGTAGCAACACATTTAAGACCCATGTTTCAAAATGTCCCTTTGAATGTAGTATGCTAAAGAACATTAAATTACAGTACATTACACTGTTTTCACATTAGGCAATACACTTGCACTACCCAAATGTCCATAATTTCCATCTTATGTGTGATGAAAGGCTTTCTAAATGTAATCAAGTATAAACTAATACTTGCTAAACATTGTTTCTTTCATTTGATTACATTTAGAAATCAAGCCTGTCTTGAACATTTGGCCATAGGTTGTTATCGAAATCCCAGTAAATATCATTGTTGGTTAAGGGCTTGTAAGTAAGCCCTTACAGACCAGTATAAGAATTTCACGGTAAGGTCTACACTTGTTGTATTCGGCGCATGTGACAAATAAAGTTAGATTTGATTTGTTCATGCATCCCAGAAAAACATTTTTGCATGGTCATTCCTAGCCTGACATACAGTACCAGTCAAAAGTTTGGACACACTGTTACGCCCGCATGGTAAGCGTACATTTTTCTTTATTTTGATGAACACCAAAAAAAAACTTTAAAAAAAGATAAACGACCGTAAAGTTCTGCAGGCTACACAGCAACTAACACAATCAAGATCCCACAACTGAAGGTGGGAAAAAGGGCTGCCTAAGTATGATCCCCAATCAGAGACAACGATAAACAGCTGCCTCTGATTGGGAACCATACTAGCCCAACAAAGAAATAGAAACATAGATTTGCCCACCCAAGTCACACCCTGACCTAACCAAATAGAGAATAAAAAAAAGGCTGTCTAAGGTCAGGGCGTGACACACACCTACTCATTCAAGGGTTTTTCTTTATTTTGACTATTTTCTACATTGTAGAATAATAGTGAAGACATCAAAACTATGAAATAACAAATAAAACTATGAAATAACACATAAACCCCCCCCCCCCCCCCACCTAAAATCCTATCTGACTGTATGGCCTTTCTCTTGCTCTTTTTGTTGGTATTATCTTTTACCAGATCTAATGTGTTATATTCTCCCTCATCAATTGTGTGGTTGCGTGTCTCTGTCCCTGAATGCGTATGCACATGTCTGCGAGAAACAATTATAATGGTCCTCCTCAATCTCAGTGACTGCCAACACTTTTATTATGACTACTAAAGTATGTGTTTACCTATCAATCTGAAATGAAACAAATGGATAGAGAGCCTAATGTTCTTCTGTATGAGATCGGCTCTGAGTGGAGGCTGTTGTAAATCTAATATGATTTACACAAACTTTGAACCACAGGGAGCACTGTGTGTGTGTGTAACAACCCCTAGACACTAGACTAGTCACTTCCTGTAGATGGGATAAATATTGTTTAAGGAATATGATAATAAAATCAACAATTCATTCTTATACTCACCCAGGTTGCAGGCTTGGCTGGTCAGTGCATAGAGTTGCTGCTGATAGGCCCATTCCTCATCGTTGGGGGCGGAGATTACAAACAGGCGACGCCTCCAACGGAACCTGAGAACCCAAAGACGGAACTAGGATGAAAGATGTAGGAAGATTATTCAGTCATGTCATCAACCAAGTCACTTTCTGTCCAAACTCCAGACCCTTTGGCTCACTGTCATCAGACTGGAATTTAGTCTCTATTGCAACAAACCACAGTCAATTGTCAATCAATCCAAGACAATGTGTTAACGTAGAGTACTAGAAGTACAGGCTCGCGCATGCTGTCCACCATCAGAGCCAAGTTTAGCTCATAAAGAACTGTTGAATTTGTGGTGCAGGTGATTTAGTGTGAATATTCATGTTGACTACAAATTCTGACCACAGCCTCCTCAACGAGACCTCTGCCTGGTTTGAGACAATGTTCTCACTGGTTATGAGCTAATGACTGTTTAAAATTCCAGACGCTGCCACAGCCATCAGCAAGAGTAACGTGCACACACACTACCTGGAGAGGAAGTTCTCCAGTGATCTGGGTTTGTCCTCCTTCTTGCAGACAACTCCGTCTCTCTTCTGCTGTTCCATCTCTCTGATGCGAGAGGAGAAGGTGTCGATGTAATCAAACACAGCCTTCATGGCGATCGGGACCTCGTAGGATTGCTGTTAGAGGGACAAACACACATCATCAACAAACAAAAAAAGTGTTGTGAGTGTTATATCGGATTCTAGTGGGGTTAACACCAGTGGGATTGAAATCGACACCGCCTGCGGTGAATAAATGGGATTGGTGTTGTCACTCGACTGTTGCGTTCATTTCCGTTAATTCTCTCAGAGTGAAAGAGACATGGGACATTATATTTTCCAGCATGCTTTGTTGCAGGTTGCTTTGTAGAATAGTTTTAATATCTATGTTTCTGCATGCATAATGATTGATTAATTGATCTTATACTACACAAAGATAAATAACAAATGTTTCTAAGCAAATCCAATCTGTAACACTTTGGAAGCCAGCATAATATGACTTGTTGATGTGGCCAGCAAACCAGGAGTTTCAGACAACTGTGTTAGGGTGAAACTTGAATGTTGAAGTATGGTATAGTCAAAAAAAGTCATTTATTGTGATAAATAATTACATTTTGATGATAAAATATAAATGTAGGCACTCACTGAAAGCTACGGGACTGAAAGCCATCGAATGCAACAATCATGTCTCTGTCACTAGCAAACACAGTCATGGGTGGTACAGGTACCTCTAAAATTAACTTGAGTGGCACTCTTGAAAATAAATATGCAAATAAGGCTTTACACCCTACAGTGTTAAAAGAACAACAAAAAATAGTTACGGTAACACCACAGGTGTTAATTCCCTAACACTGAGGAAGTGGAACAGCATCTGCCCTAATAAAGTGTTCATTCCCTAACACTGAGGAAGTGGAACAGTATCTGCCCTAATAAAATGTTCATTCCCTAACACTGAGGAAGTGGAACAGCATCTGCCCTAATAAAGTGTTCATACCCTAACACTGAGGAAGTGGAACAGCATCTGCCCTAATAAAGTGTTCATTCCCTAACACTGAGGAAGTGGAACAGCATCTGCCCTAATAAAGTGTTCATTCCCTAACACTGAGGAAGTGGAACAGCATCTGCCCTAATAAAGTGTTCATTCCCTAACACTGAGGAAGTGGAACAGCATCTGCCCTAATAAAGTGTTCATTCCCTAACACTGAGGAAGTGGAACAGCATCTGCCCTAATAAAGTGTTCATTCCCTAACACTGAGGAAGTGGAACAGCATCTGCCCTAATAAAGTGTTCATTCCCTAACACTGAGGAAGTGGAACAGCATCTGCCCTAATAAAGTGTTCATTCCCTAACACTGAGGAAGTGGAACAGCATCTGCCCTAATAAAGTGTTCATTCCCTAACACTGAGGAAGTGGAACAGCATCTGCCCTAATAAAGTGTTCATTCCCTAACACTGAGGAAGTGGAACAGCATCTGCCCCAATAAAGTGTTCATTCCCTAACACTGAGGAAGTGGAACAGCATCTGCCCTAATAAAGTGTTCATTCCCTAACACTGAGGAAGTGGAACAGCATCTGCCCTAATAAAGTGTTCATTCCCTAACACTGAGGAAGTGGAACAGCATCTGCCCCAATAAAGTGTTCATTCCCTAACACTGAGGAAGTGGAACAGCATCTGCCCTAATAAAGTGTTCATTCCCTAACACTGAGGAAGTGGAACAGCATCTGCCCCAATAAAGTGTTCATTCTATAACACTGAGGAAGTGGAACAGCATCTGCCCTAATAAAGTGTTCATTCCCTAACACTGAGGAATTAGAACAGCATCTGCCCAAATAAAGTGTTAATTTAAGTCCAAATTTGCAACATCCATGGTGTTAGGGACCCAACACTCTTGGGGTCTTAGTTCATCAACACTTTGAAAAGTGTTAGTCATATACACACTAAGAAAGTGTTGCATTTAACACTGTGGGCATTAAAATTCTGATCTCAAATTTGCTCAGTCCAGAATGTGATATTCCCCAATGCAGCATTACACACTCACAGAAGCACAGGCACACAAACTTTCTAATGGATCAGGTGAGGGTCTGCTGCCATGGATACAGTCTCCCTCATTGTTTTTTGCATTCCCTGTCACTCCTCCCTCCCTCCCTCCCTCCATGTGCCCTGTAATGTTAATAGAATTTCCTGTCTGTACTGACAGCATTAGAGGGTTGCTTGCACACTGGCGTCTTTGTTTAATCCGTCTGAAAACAGCCTGGTGGTTTACACACACGCGCGCACACACACACACACACACACACACACACACACACACACACAAACACAGCTGTTGGGAGAACGTCATGATGTGTGAATTAAACCAGTGTTTAATCACGGCAGGATGTTTACAGTATGGTGAAGGCAGGTCAGGCAACATGAGTCTATGTCTAATTGGCCAAACAGAGAGGTTAGGTGTTTGTGCTCCATTTAGCTCACTTGGCAAAATGGTTGGGTTGAGTTGTAGACTTTAGTTCTAAATGGAATGGTCCAAAAATTGCGGACTCCGACAATCCAGTGTGCCAGATTGCAAAATAATGCAGGCCTCGTAAGACAGAGAGACAGAGAAAAAGAGAGAGAGACAAAACCCACCTTGGCTCTCATGTCAGTGTCAGTGAGAACCATGTAGAAGTCGTTAAATGTCATATAAAACTCCTTCCTGAGCTCTGTGATCAGATCCTGGTTCACCAGGTCCTCCTGACGAAGACCCGTCATAGGCTTGTCGTTCTCTGGGAGGGGAAGAGAAAGAGAAGGGAAAGAAGAGAGCGAGAGAAAATTGAGAAACAGACAACCAATTAAAATGTTGTTTAGTACAATTTAACAGACTCCTGTCCAGAGAAACTTACAATAATGAGTGCATTTTCAGATAAGGAAGCTAAAACAACTGCATAGTACAACCAGAGTCATGGGAAAACAGAGATTGGACATCCCACTTCCTACCAGAGACTGAATGGGTTGACACATGACTGACGACCAGAAGGCGTGTTTCCCTCATAATATTTATGAGAGGTGGAGTCGTGGCCTTATTAGTTGTTATCGGTTACACCTATCCCTGTCTCTTCAGTTCTGCAAACATAGAGGTAGGGTAAGGAGGGGACTACTGGGGGAATCGACGGTTGATTTTGGGCGAGCGTCTGTTTGAGGTAAAATAGATCTACCACCCAAAAGGAGGGCAATGGTGTGTTTACTCTAGGCTTACTGCTTCCTCTGAGAAGACACACACACACACACACACGAGTGCGCACGCATGCACACACACACACACAACACACTGAGGCCATCTCTATTACCAAACATTGGCAATAATCTGTATCAAACAGAGTGAGAGGGAGATGGCTGAGGAGGAAGAAGCCAATCTAGATTGTTTGTCTTATTTTTATTTCCTTTAACTCTTTGGAATGTCTCACTCCCTTTCAACATGGATATTCCTTAAAAAAAAATGTTAAAATCATTCAACCATAATTTTCTCCTGATTCCCGAATGCTTGTTGAGGCAGACCGGATTGCATCTCAGACTGCATTCCAGATCTCGCTCTGTTTTCCTCTGTTTTGATTGGAATCCCACCCCAAAGACCACAGCTGTCTTCAACATGAGGGTAATGACAGAGGCCATTTGTTGACTTACTGTTTGTTTTGACTGGAAACCCATCAGTCTCCACAACAAGGATTTCTTTTTTAAACCCCAATATTTCCTGATGTGATTGAGAGGATAAGGACTCCACATGTCTGCTTTGTACTATAAAGAGAACTGGTCACCTTTTGAAAACATACAGCAACATACATGAAGATGTTTTCAATCCACAACCATCCTCCTTTCTACAGAAAACAAATGGCGTCCTCCTATGGCTTACATATACAGTATCTGTAGCACCATGGTTTCTAAGGCAAAGCGGTGATCCATCTATCTATCCTGAACAGGAATATACTCAGGCAGGAAGTTGGCTTGATCACATGGCTTAGAGGAGCTTACACAGTTGGCACATTTGGTTCCTTGGAAGTTGTGGGAACATATGTTTTTGGTTTTCCATTGGTACTGAGAATGAAGCCATAAGTTTCCTGACTTTTTAGGATGCAAGGAGGTTCTGAGAACATTTCACTATGGTTCCCTGAAAGTTTTCTTGAGAAGTATTCTTAACATTCTGATGACGAAAATGATTAGTTATTTGAAGGTAATGTTTCCATAAGACTTTTAATAACACTGCTAGCTTAATTTGTGTTAACTGTTCTGAACTCCAAGCACGGCTAGGACACATGGAAATTCATTAACTTAGGCATTAATCATGCAAACCCATTTATTTTTTATTGTATCAAAGCCTCAGTGAGATACAAACCTACAATCGTCTGTTCTCTATTCATGGAAATAGTCAATTTCTCCACCAGGATGGAGCTAGCATGCCATGTTTCTTTTAACTGATACAAAGCTGTTCATGTTTGTCTATTCAAACGGAACCAATTTCAAAGGAAACAAGCACTCATTAAGATCAGGTGTGGCCAATAAGTGGGCGCGGAAAACACACCTGGAAACACTTAACAAGATACACCGAGGATAGGGAGAGTTTTGTTGACACTTAGAGCGGAATTTACAGGTATATGTTTTTAAATAACATTCTTAGAATGTTCTTTGAAAGTTACTAATGTTTTTAAATAACATTCTTAGAATGTTCTTTGAAAGTTACTAATGTTTTTAAATAACATTCTTAGAATGTTCTTTGAAAGTTACTAATGTTTTTAAATAACATTCTTAGAATGTTCTTTGAAAGTTACTAATGTTTTTAATGGAAAGTTTTCTTTAAATAGAACCACGAGGAAACCTGCAGAAAAAGTTATGCTGAAGTACTGAAATTCACACAGAAGCACGTTGTTTCTTAACGTTCTTTAAACCATTTCAGAACATTCATTTAAATAGAACTATGAGGAAACTTGTAGGAAACCTTATGCTGAAGTACTGAAATTCCCACCTAAGATACATGGTTCTCAGAACGTTATGTGCAATCTGGGTATCCTGCACCATTCCCAGAACATTGTGCGAAGGTTGTCTGCAAAATAACTATCGGATAACCCATAACCCCACTCCAAGAAACAAATGGTTCTTGAACATTATGTGCTAGCTGGGACTGTAGCTACCACTTACACAGCCCACAGCCCTTAATCACAGCACCCTGTACGTACGTACGCACGCACGCGCACACACACACACACACTGACCAATGTCTGCATTACACTCAAAGGTAAGGATGATGTCATCCAACACAGGGAACCTTTTTCCAGCATACAGCTGTGAAAGGACCATTTACACACGGACACACACACACCCGCACGAACACACACACACGCTCACCCGCACGAACACACATTAACCCTTGGAGTGATGCTCGGAACATAAGACTAACCACCATCCGGTTCATAACATGGGTGTGTGTGACATCACCTCAAATCACTTTCTGGCATTCCGTCTGTGGAATATGTCGTTGTGTAGAATCAGAGAGAATAAAAAAGTTTTATGCAGTAGGGCTGTGTCCTGACATTAACACATCCTAACTACAGGCTGGAGGCACGATTCAAATCTCCATAAAACTACAAATATTGTCGCTTGCCAAGCCCAATTACAACGCAAATCTCATAAGACGCATTTGTAATCTTGAGCCATCTGAATAAGTAGCTTTGAAGAAAATCAACAAAAGGGAGACTCTAATTCATCTTGAAGATAAGCCATGTAAGCTAACCCAAGACACGTGTGTGTGTGTGTGTGTGTGAGAGAGAGGTGACCTAACTCTCTAGCTTACACATTAGCTGCAGAGGAAGCAGACTTCCCCCTTTTCACCAATGATAAACTAGGAAGGTATTCAGCCGGGATCGTCCCACACCACACATACACACTGGCGGACTTACCATTAGGCAGAAGAGGCAATTGCCTCAGGTCTCACATTATCAAGGGGCCTCATGACCTGGGCATAAAAAATAAAAAATAAATATATATATACAAATATTACAATAGTTTCTCTGCTTGAGGCCCCCCTCATGCTCCGCTCGAGGCATAATACATAAATAATTTTAAAAAATCCCCTTCAAAAGCTGTCTGTTTAAGCTAGAGTGTGTGCATGGGCTGGATCTTAATCCACTGTAAACGCCGATGTCTGACTTCCGCATCGGTGGTGGAAGGTGGCAAAGCTACAGAGGTGTTTCTCTCTAGCTTTTTCTCATGAAAACGGCTGTAGCGATCGAACGGTTTAGCCAATAAATGATTATGCCCCCTCTATGGAAAGGTGAGACTCTCACAAACACAAAGCCCCCCCTCCGATCCATTTGGTCACATGCACAAAGCACTCATGGCGAAGCAGTGAAAGCCTTTGTGCACCATTAACTTTCATGTCTGGGACTCAGGAGACTTTGGCATTGTGTCTCACCAAAATGTCTTTGCAATGGTAGTGTCACCCTGCTCACAGTGTTATTGTTCGAGCCTCTCTTATTGTTTGCTGCAGACTCACTCCAGACACCTGCTAGCCTTCTGTTCTATCAGAGGAGTTTAGGATAGCAGGGGTAATATCAGGACAGGGCAGTAACAGCAATACAGGACACCTACTGTAACTTAAGGGCTCAATTAAATCCGTATCGCCGAAGTTCAGCGCTATAGCTCGTTTGAAATCTAAAGGCAATGTTCCCACGTTCGCGGAGACTGCATTTACGGTACGTCGGCTGAATCAGAAATGACCTTTCAATTTCAAGTGTACTATAGCTGATGCGGACTGTTCTGTCCTGTACAGGCTACGTGTCGTAACAATAATAATACATTACATTTATATAGAGTTTTCAAGGACCCAAAGTCACTTCAACTTTTCCTTTCCTGCAATAGTGTGTTAGTAGAGATGTGTACATACCCAGCTGGTAGTGATCTATCTTCATGGTGGAGTTGACAGAGCCAAAGATGGTGATGATGGAGACTTTCCTGATGGCCATCTCACACACCGTCTCCAGGTACTCATCCCTCTGTTGCACATACATTGTGCTCTCCTCACTGGGGGCTGTTATGATCTGGACACACACACACAGAAAGAGACTGGGTTAGACTGTGTTACACACACACTCACACACACACTACTGTGGCGATTGTGTTTATAATAGACAGCGGGGAGGTTAGAGGATGGGGACTGATTTTACTACCCTGCCCTCGGCAACACTCCTGTGATAAGAATCTAGACAAGCTGCAAAACACTGGTACTTACCACAAGTCGTCTCCTGTTCTCAAAGTAGTCCAGGAAGGATGCCAGGGAACCCTTAGGAGGCGGAGGCTTCTTGGTGGGTTTGTGGTACGCCTCTTTCTCGTGATTCTTCAACGCCTTCTTTCCGTTCTTCTTCCCCTTGTTTTTTCCCTCCTTCCCCACCTTCGCTCCTCTCCTCTCAGCCTTGTCCCTCTTGGTGGCCTTTTCTGGTTTGCTGTTCTTTTTCTTCTTCTTCTCAGTATTGTCGTGTTTTCCCTTGCCCCTCTTGGTTGGGCTGACCTCTGTGTTGACCTCTGTCTCTGTCTCTGGGTTGCTGGAGGTGGGCCGGCTTGATTCATAATTCTCCTCATACTCATTATTCAACACCTGGAGAGAAGAGAGGAGAAAAGAGAATAGGAGAGGAGGGAGGAGAAAATGAGAGGATAGGAGAGAAGAGGACTTTATTGATCACCAAAATCAAGCCTGGTGCCACAAAAGCAACAGAGAACAACATACAACAACATTCTGTCTCAACATCAATGTAATAAGTCAACTTTTTGGGGAGGCAGGGTAGCCTAGTGGTTGGACTAGTAACCGAAAGGTTGCAAGTTCAAATCCCCGAGCTGACAAGGTACAAATCTGTCGTTCTGCCCCTGAACAGGCAGTTAACCCACTGTTCCTAGGCCATCATTGAAAATAAGAATTTGTTCTTAACTGACTTGCCTAGTTAAATAAAGGTAAAATAAAAAAACTGCATACCTTCCCATGCTTCCTTTTGGTGGGTATCACTCCGGCCGGCTTACGGCTGTTGTGGTCCAACCTTTCCTTGTCTGTTCGGTTGTCCCCAGACGTGGTGGTCTTGGGTGGGTACCTCGCCCTGTCTCTCCCCTTGTCTCTGCGGTTATAGGGCTCAGGCGTGGTCCGAGGGGCAGGCAGCCAGTGAGGGGTGGTTTGGGCTTTTGTGGGTCTCTGGGTTCTGGTGGTAGTGGTGGTGGTCTGTTGTATGGTCACAGGACGTTTAGTTGTGGTTGTTGTGGGCTTTGGTGTGGTTGTTGCTTTCGTTGTTGTCATGGTGGCTTTTGTCGTGGTCGTCGTGGGTCTTGTTGTTATCGAAGTTGTCATTGGCCTCATTGTCGTTGACCTCGTGGCAATGGTGGTGGTTGTTGTGGGTCTCCTCATTGGCTTCCTCGCAGGCGGCTTCCTCTCTGGGGTCGGGTCTACCTGTCCACCTGTTTCAACTTCCATCCCTGAGTCTCCACCCCCCCCACCCACTTGGCCCTCTACTCCTGCCCCTTTACACTTCTGGACGAATCCCTTCTGTCGGATCTTCTCCAGCTTCCTCATTGGTGCCTGGTCGATGACCTCGTACATGGCCTCCAGCCTGACTGGATAGGGGTACCTCTCCTCCACTTGCAGTGTTTTCCTCAGGAGCACCATACCAAACTTACCTGGACAGAACAGGGTGACAGGATTAATTTACTGAGTAAAGTAGACTAGCTAATATGGCTTTGGCCACAAGCAACATGCCGAAATGAGAAAAACTCACCAAGCACGCTGTAAGCATCCCAAACTTACCTGTAAAGACTCAGATTTATGTTATTGCCCTCACAAATTAATTTTCACTGCTTGTCAGCATAAAACATGCAGTAAACATACAAATAGCCAACATCACACCAAGTACCCCCATAACCCCCACTCCTAACACCAAGCAGGTGTTGACAGATCTGAATGGCAGGTTCAATCTAGCCCCCCACAGAGATTCTCTCAGATCTGCTAACACTGAAGGAGTAGGGCTAGGGGATGTTTCCAGGTGGGCCAAGCCTACCTTTCTCCAGTTTGAGGAAGGTCATGAGGCGGGGGATAAGCACTTTGTCCAAAGGTTCCTCCATCACCTTCCCCTCGCTGGTGATCCGCCTCACCTTCCCACCCATCTCCCCCTCCTGGTGGAATATCACGATCTGCTGCACGTGCCTCTCTGCCAGCTCGCAGTACACGTCTGGCTTCAGCAGTGTCATCATCAGCCGGTAGTAACCATCTGAGTCATGTGGAGCAGAAATCACCAGGACTCGGTTTTTCCCTGCAAAGCTTGCCAGGAGGTTAGGCGAGCCTGCGCTGCTTGGCATTCGAGTCTGTCTGGCCCTCGCCGCGGTAGTGCCTTCATCCTGAAGCATGCCAGACTGGAGGGGAGCCATCTTCCCAGCTACCCTCCTCCCTGCTGCCCTTGCCAGCGCTCCACCTCTCCTGCCCTGTCCAGACCCAGTCCTGGGCTGAAGAACAGAGACCCGGTCCGCCTGCATGTCCTCGTCAAGCCTGGCGCTGATCCCGGAGGGCACCGCGGGGGAGCCGGGCCCTGGGCGGGTTCCTCCCACGCCGACAGTGCGCTCTCTGCCGGCTGCGCCGAGCTGCAGACGCCCGGTATTGAGTTTGGTGCGTTGGCGCAAGGGAAACCGTCTGAGGTGGGCCTGTTTGTCGGCGTGTCCTGCCCACGCTAGCAGGGACAGCAGGGACAGACCCAGGACAAACTCTCCCCGCATTATTGTAAACTGTTAGTTACAATAAACAACCAGAAAGAGAGAAGAATATCCAATAGTGGACATGGGACCTGTGTGCGTCTTTAGAGCATTTATGTTCAATAAATAAGAAATAAAGTCCAGCGCAGTAAAAAAAAAAGAGTGCAAGAGAGAGGCCAACACTTTATTATTGTGTTTTAAAGCATGCCTTTACTTTTTGCAGTGGAACACCAGCCAAACCCCACTTCACCAGCCTGCGATCAACCTGAGAGAAGCGTGAAAACGCAGACAGGGTAACTCACCAGAGAGGTTCTAAAATATCCAAACCAGGCACCAATTGACGGAGTCAGCAATTCCTGAAAAACATTCGGGGTATTTAGAAACCGTTAATCCAAACTTCCAATTTCAGCTCTCAAAATAACCACACAAATTAGGAAAATACGCAGACTTTGCCAATTCTGGAAAAAAAAGTCATACCATTTATAAACTCCGAGTGTACGCCACATTTTAACATCCACAAGTAAACAGATATACAGCACGGTCTCGAAAACAAATCCGTGTTATTTTATTCTCGGACCTGACCATTATTTAAAAATATAGTTTTTTCCAACTATCAAAGTAATCCAATTTAAACGCAGGGCGTTTTACGCATAGCAAACCTAGTCCGATTTCAAGAGGAAAACCTGCACAGAGTGGCTCTTCTGTATGGGAAATGCATCTCCCTCTTCTTTCTCCCGACTCCCCAACCTAAACTACAGAAGCTAGTAATGTCGACACCTTTAAGCCTGCCCTGCCTCAGACTCTCCTCGCTGGCGCAGTGGCGCTATACCAGCCTGGTCTCATAGACTAGACGTAACATAGTAAATTTAAATCTAGGAGACAAACATTTGTGTAACATCAAGACAAATCAAATCAAATTGTATTAGTCACATGCGCCAGATACAACAGTTGTAGATCTTACAGTGAAAAGCTTACTTATGAGCCCCTAACCTTCACTCAAGCCGCCAAGCTTACCCTAGTAAAACTGACTATCCTACCGATCCTCGACTTCGGCGATGTCATCTACAAAATGGCTTCCAACACTCTACTCAGCAAACTGGATGCAGTCTATCACAGTGCCATCCGTTTTGTCACTAAAGCACCTTATACCACCCACCACTGCGACTTGTATGCTCTAGTCGGCTGGCCCTCGCTACATATTCGTCGCCAGACCCACTGGCTCCAGGTCATCTACAAGTCTATGCTAGGTAAAGCTCCGCCTTATCTCAGCTCACTGGTCACGATGGCAACACCCATCCGTAGCACGCGCTCCAGCAGGTGTATCTCACTGATCATCCCTAAAGCCAACACCTCATTTGGCCGCCTTTCGTTCCAGTACTCTGCTGCCTGTGACTGGAACGAATTGCAAAAATCGCTGAAGTTGGAGACTTTTATCTCCCTCACCAACTTCAAACATCAGCTATCTGAGCAGCTAACCGATTGCTGCAGCTGTACATAGTCTATTGGTAAATAGCCCACCCTTTTCACCTACCTCATCCCCATACTGTTTTTATTTATTTACTTTTCTGCTCTTCTGCACACCAATATCTCTACCTGTACATGACCATCTGATCTTTTATCACTCCAGTGTTAATCTGCAAAATTGTAATTATTTGCCTACCTCATGCCTTTTGCACACATTGTACATTGTATATAGACCCCCCCTTTGTTTTCTACTGTGTTATTGACTTGTTAATTGTTTACTCCATGTGTAACTCTTTGTTGTATGCTCACACTGCTATGCTTTATCTTGGCCAGGTCGCAGTTGCAAATGAGAACTTGTTCTCAACTAGCCTACCTGGTTAAATAAAGGTGAAATAAAATAAAATAACCAACAATGCAGTAAAAAAAACAACAAGAAAAGAATAAGAGATGAAAGTAACAAGTAATTTAGAGCAGAAAGTAAAATAACAATAGGGAGACTATATACAGGGGGGTACTGATACAGAGTCAATGTGCGGGGGCACCGGTTAGTTGAGGTAGTATGTACATGTATATAGAGTTATTAAAGTGACTATGCATAGATGACAACAGAGAGTAGCAGTGGTGTAAAGAGGGGGAGGGGGGGGGGTAATGCAAATTGTCTGGGTAGCCATTTGACTAGATGTTCAGGAGTCTTATGGCTTGGGGGTTGGAGCTGTTTAGAATGTTTATAGGCTTATGTAACCTAAATGTATCTATGATCGTACGCTATCCATTTATGTTTTTTGTATGCTATTTTAATATGAGAATTAACCAATGATATCAGGCCACACCCGGCCATGATTACAGACACCTGTGTCTTTTTACACTATATAAATGAGTCATCCCGCAGTGTTTGTCATTATACCCTGATGAAGACAGCTTGGCTGTCAAAATGTTGAATAAATACTTTTGCATCTGAGCTCCTAGAGTGTGCGGCTCTCCTTTATTTTTTTAGAAGCCTCTTGGACCTAAACTTGGCGCTCCGGTACCGCTTGCCATGCGGTAGCAGAGAGAACTATGACTAAGGTGGCTGGAGTCTTTGACAATTTTTAGGGCCTTCCTCTGACACTGCAAGGTATAGAGGTCCTGGATGGCAGGAAGCTTAGCCCCAGTGATGTATTGGGCTGTATGCACTACCCTCTGTAGTGCCTTGCTGTCGGAGGCCGAGCAGTTGCCATACCAAGCAGTGATGCAACCGTGCTCTCAATGGTGCAGCTGTAGAACCTTTTGAGGATCTGAGGACCCATGACAAATCTTTTCAGTCTTCTGAGGGGGAATAGGTTTTGTCGTGCCCTCTTCATGACTGTCTTGCTGTGCTCGGACCATGTTAGGCTGTTGGTGATGTGGACACCAAGGAACTTGAAGCTCTCAACCTGCTGCAGCCCCGTCGATGAGAATGGGGATGTGCTCGATCCTATTTTTCCTGTAATCCACAATCATCTTCTTTGTCTTGATCACGTTGAGGGATAGGTTGTTGTTCTGGCACCCCATGGCCAGGTCTCTGAGCTCCTCCCTATAGGCTGTCTCATCGTTGTCTGTGATCAGGCCTATCACTGTTGTGTCATCGGCAAATTAGATTTTTTTTATTTATTTCACCTTTATTTAACCAGGTAGGCTAGTTGAGAACAAGTTCTCATTTGCAACTGCGACCTGGCCAAGATAAAGCATAGCAGTGTGAACAGACAACACAGAGTTACACATGGAGTAAACAATTAACAAGTCAATAACACAGTAGAAAAAAAGGGGGGAGTCTATATACATTGTGTGCAAAAAGGCATGAGGAGGTAGGCGAATAATTACAATTTTGCAGATTAACACTGGAGTGATAAATGATCAGATGGTCATGTACAGGTAGAGATATTGGTGTGCAAAAGAGCAGAAAAGTAAATAAATAAAAACAGTATGGGGATGAGGTAGGTGAAAATGGGTGGGCTATTTACCAATAGACAGCTGCAGCGGTATGCAAATTGGAGTTGGTCTAGGGTTTCTGGGATGATGGTTTTGATGTGAGCTATGACCATCCTTTCAAAGCACTTCATGGCTACAGATGTGAGTGCTGCGGGTTGGTAGTCATTTAGGCAGGGTACCTTAGTGTTCTTGGGCACAGGCACTATGGTGGTCTGCTTAAAACATGTTGGTATTACAGACACGGACAGGGAGAGGTTGAAAATGTCAGTGAAGACACTTGCCAGTTGGTCAGCGCATGCTCGCAGTACACTTCCTGGTAATCCGTCTGGCCCTGCGGCCTTGTGAATGCTGACCTGTTTAAAGATCTTGCTCACATCGGCTGCGGAGAGCGTGATCATGCAGTCTTCCGGAACAGCTGGTGCTCTCATGCATGTTTCAGTGTTATTTTCCTCCAAGCAAGCATAGAAGTAGCTTAGCTCGTCTGGTAGGCTCGTGTCACTGGCAGCTCTCAGCTGTGCTTCCCTTTGTAGTTTGTAATGGTTTGCAAGACCTGCCACATCCGACGAGCGTCAGAGCTGGTGTAGTACGATTCAAAGTTAGTCCTGTATTGGTGCTTTGCCTATTTGATGGTTCGTCGGAGGGCATAGCTTGATTTCTTATAAACTTCCGGGTTAGAGTCCCACTCCTTGAAAGCGGCAGCTCAAACCTTTAGCTCAGTGCAGATGCTGCCTGTAATCCATGGCTTCTGGTTGGGGTATGTACTTGCGATCACATATAATATGTTATGTTTGTTATGGTTACATAAGGCAAAAAAACGAAAGTAGGGTGGTTGGTCAGAACATATAACATGAACTTCTAGCAATCTAAAGTTTGTGAGTTTGAATCTCATCATGGACTTTAGCATTTTCGTTCATTAGTAACTTTTCAACTTCTTACTACTTTTTTAGCTATGTTGAAACTACTTAGCATGTTAGCTAACCCTTCCCCTAACTCTTAACCATTTAACCTACCTTCTAACCCCAACCCTAACCCTAACCTTAACCCTTAACCCGTAGCCTAGCTGACGTTAGCTACCTAGCTAATGTGAGCCACAACGAAAAGCGAATTGTAAAATAGCATATATTTTTCAAATTCGTAATATACCATATGAATTGTAATTAGTAATATATACAAAATGGATGATGGATGTCCACAAATGAATACATACCATACGAAACGTAACATATCATACTAATTGGAGTGTTCCGGATATACTATATATCTATATGTTTATATATAGCTATATATTTACTATATTACATCTACCCATGAGTCCAGGTTGGCTATACAGGACCAGCCCCTGGACGCCTGGTTGCCAGTAGCAGTCTAAATTCCATTCACTGGAAATGTTGCAGTCTTTCTTTTAGTCTTTTAGGAAATCCTTAGTGAAAAAACTACTTTTATAAAACACAAAATGATACACAAAATGCAATTTCTAATTTATGAATTAAGTTTACATTTACTGCTAAATTTAATTCAATTTAAAGTTTGGGACTTTACCACAACTGGCAACCCCGCTGGAGAAAGCTCTCTGGGAAGATAACTGACCATAGAGAAACAATTGATTTGTTTTGGTATGATTTTATTTTTCCAAACAATATTAACATAGACAGACAAAAGACAACAGACAACAGACAGACCCACACAAACATCAATGACATCACCCCTGCCCAGACCCACATGCTCCCACCTCCTCCATCTCCAGCACCTGCAAGACTCTGTTCCACATGACTACTCATCCCTTCTCTGTCTCCCACACCCTTTCAATATTCAAATAATAATACATTTGATTCTTCCACTGTCACAACAGTGGAGGATCACTTGATTTCCATAGCAAATCTCAGAGTCAAGTTCCTCCCATAAACTCTAACAAGGAACAGCTTGTATTTCCCTCCCCTTGCCCACAACATCCATTCCCTTTGAAATGTTCCAAAATAGCCGGTGCTTTCCCCTTGCAGGACTTGTTCCAAATGGTAGCATAATAAATAAGCGACGCAATTAAAGTTGGATGGACTTGGGTCATCTAAGAACTGAAAGCTGTGGTAAGTTTAGACTCTGAGACTTTGGCAGTTCATCTTTTCTCGTCTAAACGGTATACATTATTACTGTAGGCATACACCGAGTCAAGTTGTATAGTTACGATAAAGTATCCTTACAGTGCATTATAACCTCTTTCTATGATTCTCATTTACTCCACAATCGTTTTTCCAACCGCTCAGCTCATTGAACAACCGGATTTGTAGCCACGCTTAGCCTTACTTCTCACGAATCCCTGAGATATGCATTTTGACTATAGCCATCTATACTTCCATAACCTGTTCCACCAGACAGTATAAAAGAGCAACAGAGTTTTTATAGCAAAGAACACAATTATTGACCTCAGTACAAACACATAGGCAGATGTTTACTATCATTATTTATCCTGATAATAGTAATAGGACTTTATCTGTTTAAGAATTCTGATGCTCATTGTCGTGACAAAGGGGGAAGCAGCTGGGAATGATGAACATTAGTCTCCTGTCTTTTCCACTGATGCTGAACTAATTAAAACTCTCCCAGTGAACCGTCTGATATGGGCCAAACATATACCCCAATACGACCACTCTGAACCTCAATACACAAACACACACACACACACACACACACACACACACACACACACACACACACACACACACACACACACACACACACACACACACACAGATGGATAGGCAACGGGAAAATATAGAGCACTTTATCATTGAGTCCTTGGTTCTCAAGCAAGGTTACTTATGATGTGATAATGTAGTTTGGTGAACCATCTATACTATGGATAGCACACTGAACCACCAAACTCCATCCTTACTCTTCAACCTCAGATGTACAGTCTATACCCCAATGTGTTGCCAG
Source organism: Oncorhynchus kisutch (assembly GCF_002021735.2). Lineage (NCBI taxonomy): Eukaryota > Metazoa > Chordata > Actinopteri > Salmoniformes > Salmonidae > Oncorhynchus > Oncorhynchus kisutch. The sequence continues at coordinate 19,040,718 of NC_034199.2, forward strand.
TCCAGTATAAGTAAACATAAAACACACATTCCTTAAGGGTTGGAAAAGAGAGGAGACCTGATCTTGTGGTCCACATCAAACACACCTTTACATCCACTGAGCCAAGACCATCTTAAACTGAGGTATGTAGGGCAAACACACATAAACACACACACATAAACACACACACACACCCCATGCTCTGCTGACCAGTGTAAACATTTTATAGAGGATATGAATGGAGACTATCAGTATCCCGACTAAGAGTTTATTCACCAGCACTAAATCTAAGCAAGAACTGGGGATGTCAGCACACACACACACACACACACACATGAAAGACCCTGAGTAAAACATGAGAAGCGCAGATGGTGGTGTGTGTGATTTATGTGTGGTGTCAGTAGTAGGATACAGTTTGATTCTAACACAGGATTTGTAGAAGAGAGAAGCCAACCAAAATACTGTCTTCATCCACCTCCATTATCTCAACCAAAACATACACAGATGTAAAGAGCACACTGAGATGTAAGAGAATAGCAGGAAAGGAAGCTTTACAGGGTAGTGTTCATTTGGGCACACCGTAGCAAAACGTTTCAAAATGGAAAACGAAAACTAACATTTCTTATATGTCACGACTTCCGCCGAAGTCCGAAGTTCCTCTCCTTGTTCAGGCGGCACTCGGCGGTCGACGTCACCCATCTTCTAGCCATCGCCGCTCCACCTTTCATTTTCCATTTGTTTTGTCTTGTTTTCCCGCATACCTGCTTTACATCCCCTCATCACTCTACGTGTATATTATCCTCTGTTTCCCCCATGTCTGTGTGTGTAATTATGTTTGTTGTGTGACGCGCCAGGCTGTTTTTTTCCGGGTATTGTTTTGAACCCGTGGTATTGTATTGTTGTATATTATTTTGTGTGACCAGTGCGTTATTCACTTTTGCCTTTGGCTGGAGTGTTGATGCTGTTGCGTCCGACTGATTTGCTTCTGCCAATTAAAGTGTGCCTGTTCACTCATCTCTGCTCTCTTGCACCTGACTCCAGTTGACCAGTTGCGCACACAGTCTGACATTATAAGAGAAGTTCAGATGGTTTCTTCTTGTTCACTCCATTTCCAAGAACTTTACCTAGAGAACCTGACCCGGAACCAATGAAAGATAATCATGCCATGTCGCTGGCTTCCCAACAAGATCTCACGGTTTGACAGATTTGACTTCAGATTCCGATGTTCGTCCAAGTTTCTCCAAAAGTCACATTTCGTAGTTGGACACCCTGGGTTGCTCCTCCTGCTGGACCATTGGTGGCATTATTCCAAATGGTTAAGTTAAAGACATGCTCCGGAACTTTGGCGACTAGTATGTACACTGAACAAAAATATAAACACAACATGTAAAGTCCTGGTCCCATGTTTCATGAGCTGAAATAAAAGATCTCAGAAATGTTCTGTACACGCAAAAAACGTATTTCTCTAAATTTCTTTGCACAAATTTGTTTACATCTATGTTAGTGGGAATTTCTCTTTTGCCAAATAATCCATCCACCTAACAGGTGTGGCATATCAAGAAGCTGATTAAACAGCATGATCATTACACAGGTGCACCTTGTACTGGGGACAATAAAAGGCACTCTAAAATGTGAGTTTTGTCATACAACCCAATGCCACAGATGTCTTAAATTGGCATGCTGTCTTCTGGAATGTCAACCAGAGCTGTTGCCAGAGAATTTAATTAATAGAATTTCTCTACCATAAGCCGCCTCCAACTTCGTTTTAGAGAATTTGGCAGTACCGGCCTCACAACCGCAGACCACGTGTAACCACTCATCTGCGTGCTTGTCGTCCTCACCAGGGTCTTGACCTGACAGCAGTTTGGTGTTGTAACTGATTTCAGTGGGCAAATGCTCACCATTGATGGCCACTGGTACATGGGAGAAGTCTGCTCTTCACAGATGAATCACGGTTTCAACTGTACCGGGCAGATGGCAGTAGTCATTTAGGCAGGTTACCTTAGTAACTTGTGTGGGTGAATGGGTGAGTGGTTTGCTGATGTCAATGTTGTGAACAGAGTGCCCCATGGTGGCGGTGGTGTTATGGCATGGGCAGGCATATGCTACGGACAATGAGCACAATTGCATTTTATCAATGGCAATTTGAATGCACAAAGATCCCATGATGAGAACCTGAGGCCCATTGTCATACCTTTCATCCGCCTCCATCACTTCATGTTTCAGCATGATAATGCACAGCCCCATGCTGCAAGGATCTGTACACAATTCCTGGAAGATGAAAATGTCCCAGTTCTTCCATGGCCTGCATACTCACCAGACATGTCACCAATCGAGCATGTTTGGGATGCTCTGGATTGACGTGTATGACACTGTGTTCCAGTTCTGGCCAATATCCAGAAACTTCGCACAACCATTGAAGATGAGTGGGACGACATTAAATAGACCTCAATCTAAAGGCTGATCAACTCTATGCGAAGGAGATGTGTCGCACTGCATGAGGCAAATGGTGGTCACACCAGATATTGACTGGTTTTCTGATCCATGTCCCTACTTAAAAAAAAAAGTTATCTGTGACCAACAGATGCACATCTGTATTCCTACTCATGTGAAATCCATAGATTAGTGCCTAATTATTTTATTTCAAATGGCTGATTAAACATCTGCTAACAAGATGCACACACACAGAACTACTTGCTAAAAAGTATACAAAAGTACCAGAGAATATCTTTAAAGGTTTGGGATAGGGTTAAAAACAACAACTCTGTAGTTAAAGTTTTAGCTTTAAATCTAAATGGTTAAATTAAGGATTAAGGTTTGGGATAGGGATAGGGCTAAAACTAAAAAACTAAAACGAGTGCCTATCACTGAGCTTGAACACTCAACCCTCGGAGATGGAGCTTGCGTCCACAACTCCCTAGCAAAACCCAAGCCTTCTTGATGTTTTGGTCACTTTTGAATGCTGGCGGTGCTTTCACTCTAGTGGTAGCATGAGACGGAGTCTACAACCCACACAAGTGGCTCAGGTAGTGCAGCTCATCCAGGATGGCACATCAATGCGAGCTGTGGCAAGAAGGTTTGCTGTGTCTGTCAGCGTAGTGTCCAGAGCACGGAGGCGCTACCAGGAGACAGGCCAGTACATCAGGAGACGTGGAGGAGGCCGTAGGAGGGGAACAACCCACCAGCAGCACCGCTACCTCCGCCTTTGTGCAAGGAGGAGCAGGAGGAGCACTGCCAGAGCCCTGCAAAATGACCTCCAGCAGGCCACAAATGTGCATGTGTCTGCTCAAACGGTCAGAAACAGACTCCATGAGGGTGGTATGAGGGCCCGACGTCCACAGGTGGGGGTTGTGCTTACAGCCCAACACCGTGCATAACGTTTGGCATTTGCCAGAGAACACCAAGATTGGCAAATTCGCCACTGGCGCCCTGTGCTCTTCACAGATGAAAGCAGGTTCACACTGAGCACATGTGACAGATGTGACAGTCTGGAGACGCCGTGGAGAATGTTCTGCTGCCTGCAACATCCTCCAGCATGACCGGTTTGGCGGTGGGTCAGTCATGGTGTGCTGTGGCATTTCTTTGGGGGGCCGCACAGCCCTCCATGTGCTCGCCAGAGGTAGCCTGACTGCCATTAGGTACCGAGATGAGATCCTCAGACCCCTTGTGAGACCATATGCTGGTGCCGTTGGCCCTGGGCTCCTCCTAATGCAAGACAATGCTAGACCTCATGTGGCTGGAGTGTATCAGCAGTTCCTGCAAGAGGAAGGCATTGATGCTATGGACTGGTCCGCCCGTTCCCCAGACCTGAATCCAATTGAGCACATCTGGGACATCATATCTCGCTCCATCCACCACAGACTGTCCAGGAGTTGGCAGATGCTTTAGTCCAGGTCTGGGAGGAGATCCCTCAGGAGACCATCCGCTACCACATCAGGAGCATGCCCAGGCGTTGTAGGGAGGTCATACAGGCACGTGGAGGCCACACACACTACTGAGCCTCATTTTGACTTGTTTTAAGGACATTACATCAGAGTTGGATCAGCCTGTAGTGTGGTTTTCCACTTTAATTTTGAGTGTGACTCCAAATCCAGACCTCCATGGGTTGATAAATTTGATTTCCATTGATAATTTGTGTGTGATTTTGTTGTCAGCACATTCAACTATGCAAAGAAAAAAGTATTTAATAAGAATATTTCATTCATTCAGATCTAGGATGTGTTATTTTAGTGTTCCCTTTATTTTTTTGAGCAGAGTAGTTCAGTTGGAGTCGATATAGGCTGATTCAAGGTGTGTTTGCACTCTTTTTTAGTCGGCTGAAAACCCAGCGATTTTCGACTACATGCTGGTTGTAATTACAGAGTAAGGCATGGGGAGTTCTCCTGATGGTCTCCGTATGTTTGATTCTAAAGAGGAGGAAGGAAACTGGCCTTTGGATTTTCAACAGGTCAGCACAGCAACATGAAAGCTTTAATATGGGTTGTCCCGTAATTGTATCAAACATACGGCCTTCTGGCCTGTGTCAAGGTTGACTTGTTATCCACAGACTCACTTTCTGAAATGGAATTGAGTGTACTATATAGAGAATAGGATGCAATTTTGGAAGCAGCCAGCGACATGTTGACTTTTTTAGTGTCCAATCAGCTTGAGTTATCCACAGTGATCTGCACTAACACATCAACAGCAGTAATTAGGTTTTGTTGACCCAGCATGTCTCTTTCACATACATTATGAACTTTCATTTCACTCTTTAATCACTGACCTCTCCTGCTGTCCAACCTGACCCCTGGCACATCAGTAAGAGGGGACTACTTTCAGTATAAAACACACAAACGCAGCTTTTTCCAGCTCACGGGGCTATAACAGTGAGTAGTACAGATGGGTATTTACCCTGTAAAATTATCAGTCCGTTTATAGTGCCAGTCTGCCTGCTGTTAAATGTGTGTGTGTGTGTGTTATCCAGATTTTACTGCTGTCTGCATCCAAAGATACTTTACTGCATCATCCACCTACAATGGGGCATTGTGCGATTGACTGGTTTTGAAACAGAGTCGCATGCGTACCACATGACAGTGTTAGCCCGGGGAGCTAAAGCCCAGGCATTAGCTTGGGGTGCTAACACAAGTCTTCGGGTCTCAGGCAAGATTACCCCCCACCCAAAAAAGAAAAAGAACACAAATGAAGAAAAAAAATGTGTACATTTATATAATTTATAAAATAAATAAATAAAATAAATGTATGCATTTCTAAATAAATACCCCCTGGTCTTTTCTATATGTCATCCTTTTGTAGATCTCAGCATTAAACATTCTGGTTTATATTAGAAATCAGTTTGTTCAATTCAGACATTGGTGGAATTTCCATGTGCTCGCCAGAGGTAGCCTGACTGCCATTAGGTACCGAGATGAGATCCTCAGACCCCTTGTGAGACCATATGCTGGTGCCGTTGGCCCTGGGTTCCTCCTAATGCAAGACAATGCTAGACCTCATGTGGCTGGAGTGTGTCAGCAGTTCCTGCAAGAGGAAGGCATTGATGCTATGGACTGGTCCGCCCGTTCCCCAGACCTGAATCCAATTGAGCACATCTGGGACATCATATCTTGCTCCATCCACCACAGACTGTCCAGGAGTTGGCAGATGCTTTAGTCCAGGTCTGGAGGGAGATCCCTCAGGAGACCATCCGCCACCTCATCAGAAGCATGCCCAGGCGTTGTAGGGAGGTCATACACACTACTGAGCCTCATTTTGACTTGCTTTAAGGACATTACATCAAAGTTGGATCAGCCTTTCCACTTTAATTTTGAGTGTGACTCCAAATCCAGACCTCCAAAGATCAAGGGGGAAACTCACATTACCTCTCTCTCTCTCTCTCTCATTATTTTTTCTTTGTATCTCCATATCTTTCTCTCCATATCTTCCCCCGTCTCTCGCTCTCCATATATTTCTCTTCATCTCTTCCCCCGCTCTCACTTTCTACATTGTTCATCGGAGTAATCTTGCCCTATTTTTCTAACTCAATCTGTGTGTTACACTTTTTCCACTTCTGCAGATGACCTCATGTGGGAACACAGAGCAGCTGTGTGTGTGTGTGTGTGTATACATTGCATTCGGAAAGTTTTCAGACACCTTTAATTTCTCCACATCTTGTTATGTTACAGTCTTATTCTAAAATTGATTAAATAGTTTTTTTCCCTCATCAATCTAAACTTTACAATTTAAGGTAACACCAAGTAATTTAGTCTCAACAGCCACACCATTCATTACCAAATTCAGCTGAGGTCTAGAATTTAGGGAATAATTTGTAGCAAATACAATGCTCCTAGTTTTATAGATGTTCAGGACCTGTTTATTACTGGCCACCCATTCCCAAACAGACTGCAACTCTTTGTTAATGGTTTCAGTGACTTCATTAGCTGTAGTTACTGATGCATACTGTATGTGTGTGTGTTTGCTAAGTGTCTGTAAGGGTTCTGTGCCCGGTTTCCTGATAATGATTCAACTTAGGCCTACGAGTGTTTTAACACACATCTTTCCAACAACGGCTGAAGAAGTAACAAAGTTCCCAAAACACCACACAGAGAGAACGTTTGCTAGGTGTGTCGTTGGAGAATGTTTCAATACTGTTAGGATTGAAAGAAAGGCACTGTAAAATGTACAGTAACTTACTGGCAGCAATTTGCCAGTTAGTTACTGTAATTTATATTACGGGTACAGTTACTGTAATCTAATTTACAGTATATTCCTAATGTAATTCATGTTTTGCCAGTTAGTTACTGTAATTTATCTTACGGGTACAGTTACTGTAATCCAATTTACAGTATATTCCTAATGTAATTCATGTTTTGCCAGTTAGTTACTGTAATTTATCTTACGGGTACCGTTACTGTAATCTAATTTACAGTATATTCCTAATGTAATTCATGTTTTGCCAGTTAGTTACTGTAATTTATCTTACGGGTACAGTTACTGTAATCTAATTTACAGTATATACCTAATGTAATTCATGTTTTGCCAGTTAGTTACTGTAATTTATCTTACGGGTACAGTTACTGTAATCTAATTTACAGTATATTCCTAATGTAATTCATGTTTTGTAATTACACGTTTGAAAGTCACCTGTGAATTACCATGTTGACGACTCTACCATCAAATCCACATGTAATACCAGGGTTGATAAATAGGCTAGGATCTGGTAACAACAATTGTAACAAGGCACACAACAGTCATTTTCAATGAGCTTATATCTATGTTATGACCTGGCTCAAAGGCTATACCAAATCAAGTGTAATGTAAGGACAATGCTGTTACATAGGATCTACTTGTAATTATCATGTACCTCCCCAGGAGCAAGCGACTGAATGTAAAGTGAAACCCAGTAAGGTATAACCATTATAATGACCATGTAGTTATATTGTAACAACCTTTGTAGTTACAATGTAACAACTTTTGGCATACAATAGGCGAACCAGGAGAAATTAGGAGACAGGAGAACATTAGGTATAACCCATTTAGTTACTGTCGTGGAAATGATCAATGGTCAATCTTAAATGAATCGCTAGAGCTCTCTAGCTCAGCGTTTCCCAAGCTCGGTCCTGGGGACCCCAAGGGGTGCTGATACAAATGACCAAAGCTTGATGATTAATTGATTATTTGAATAATCTGTGTAGTATTAGGGAAAAAAACTAAACGTGCACCCCTTGAGGTCCCGAGGACAGAGTTTGGGAAACTGTGCTTTAGTTGGAGTCAGAGAGGGCAAAGAAGTACAAGGTTGGACTGCTTTATTAGTTGTTTGAATTAGAGTGTAATAGTTTTTAGTAGGGCTCTTTTAAAGCTCTGTAAATGTGTTAGCCATGTTCAGGGTTTTGGGATGACTATAGTTCAGGACACATGGATTTCTTCCCTTTTATTTGTTTCCGTTTTAATATCAATAAAGAGGTCAGAGGGCAATTTCCTGACCAGGAGCAAGCCAACACAGACTTCTCCCCTTACCACCTTAACTGGGTGGAAAAATACTGAGCGCAGTAAAGAAGCCTGTGGCTTTGACCACCATAGCCTGTTGATGACATTTTGGGGTCAGAGGTCACAGAACTCTGTGGCCTTTTGCAAAACAGTAAATTAGTTTTAAAAATGTAGTTGGGCCTTCTCAAAACATAAAAACATTCATCAAAACTATATTATACAAACAAAATTGCAAATCAATTAATGAAAAGAACAGGACTGCCTGCAAAAGGATTAACGCAACTCTACGTACAAGTCCTAACAGACATAACAGAAAGTTAGTTAAATCCCAGTAGATCAATACATCTTCGTTGTTGTCACTGAAACAAGAAGATCAAAATTGGAAGTCCTTCTATCCACAGGTGCAGAATTACGGGCATTTACTCTACATTTATACATATTTCACCAAACACATGTCAAATCAAAATGTATTCCTGATAATAATACAATTATGAAAAGGAACAGGCTTTGCAGGCGTGGTTCTCGTGAGCACGCTGAATAAATGTAATTCAACTTGCTGCCGACTTTCTCGTGGAGTTTTCAATCAATAGGGTTTTCAGTGCATTTATCTTAAGGCATCCCTTTAAATAAGGTGTACCTTTTAGTTAGAATTTTATCGACAGACTCAATAGAATATATTTGAGAGAACGGGTTCAGAATAGTAGGGATCAATGAAAGAAAGCCATCTAAACACAGTAGATGCATATTTGTTTCCGTTTCAGCACCAATTGGTAGATTTGAAAATACTCTGATCATGTCGATTATTTAGCTTTTAGAAAGTAGTTATGAATCATAAAAAACAGGTTTGGAGAGCCTTTACACACTAAAGAAAGAAAACGGTGGTTTGATTATTCTGAAAATTGCCACATTCAGTTCTTCAACCCATGGTAATGTTGGATTCGTGTACATAGAATTAGAATAGGGAGAATAGTGTACAATAGTAGGCTATACACTTGTCTACTGCCTGCACTAACCATGGAACTGTGTGATGACACAGCCAAGTATTGCCCCATGTATCAGGCTCAAACTGGTCTGCGCTGCTCTGCGCTCCATAACGAATTAATTAGCCTACATGTCTTTTTAAAATATATGATCAACTGTTACTAATGATCCTCAGCAGACAGCCATGTCTGCGTTTACAGAGGAAACTGAAGGGAACTAAAAGTTAATTGTTAGTTGAATATGTCACGGTCGTTGTATAGAGGAGACCAAGGTGCAGACTGATATGCGTACACACTGAACAAACTAACAAAAACAAACCGTGACGCTAATATGAATAGTGCAGACAGGCACCTAAACATAGAACAAGAACCCACAAATACCCTATGGAAAAATGGCTACCTAAATATGGTCCCCAATCAGAGACAACGATAGACAGCTGCCTCTGATTGGGAACCAATTCAGGCCACCATAGACCTACAAATACCTAGACTTACAAAACCCCCTAGATATACAAAAACCCCTAGACAATACAAAAACTAACATACCCACCCAAGTCACACCCTGACCAAAATAAAGAAAACAAAGATAACTAAGGTCAGGGCGTGACAGAATATGTGTTGTTATTAGGCCTACTGTTAGCAGCTAAAAGCTAGCAGTTTCTTACTGGCAATAATCTCTCTCTCTCTCTCTCTCTCTCAATTATGTATGATTTCACTGTAAAAACATTTCCATTTATTCATAAACGCCATCTGATTTCCACCACAAAGCATGACTGAGTAGTACCCAATTCTCTCTCTCCCTCTGCCCATGCCACTGGACCAAAAGCTGAGAGGAAGTTTCAAAAGTAGCCTAATTTTGAGAGAGGAATCTTAACCAACCCCAATCAATGTCGCAGTCTGTGTCCAATATTCAGTGATTATTTCATTCAATCCATACGGTCGCTCTCTAGCTACAACCCCCCCTCTTTTATTCTCTCTTTCTTTCTCCCCACTCCTCCCTTCTCTCAACACACATGCAAATATCTGTAAGGTCCCTCAGCCGAGCAGTGAATTTCAAACAGATTTAACCACAAAGATCAGGGAGGTTTTCCAATGCCTCGCAAAAAAAGGACGCCTATAGGCAGATGGATAACAATTAAAAAAGCAGACACTGAATATCCCTTTGAGCATGGTGAAGTTATTAACCAGTCATTACAAAGATACAGGTGTCCTTCCTAACTCTTTTGCTGGAGAGGAAGGAAACCGCTCAGGGATTACACCATGAGGTCTCTGACTTTAAAACAGTTACAGAGTGTAATGGCTGTGATAAGAGAACTGAAGATGGATCAACAACATTGTAGTTACTCCACAATACTAACCTAATTGACAGAGTGAAAAGAAAGAAGCCTGTACAGAATAAAAATATTCCAAAGCATGCATCCTGTTTGCAACAAGGCACTAAAGTTATACTGCAAAAAATGTGTCAAAGCAATTCACCTTTTGTCTTGAATACAAAGTGTTATGTTTGGGGCAAATTCAATACAACACATTACTGAGTACCACTCTCCATATTTTCAAGCATAGTGGTGGCTTCATCATATTATGGGTATGCTTGTAATCGTTAAGGATCGTAATCGTTTGCTCCTGAGTTGCGCAGCGGTCTAAGGCACTGCATCTCAGCGCTAGAGGTGTCACTAGAGTCCCTGGTTTGATTCCAGGCTGTTTCACAAATGGCTGTGATTGGGAGTCCCACAGGGCGGCGCACAATTGGACCAGCGTCGTCTGGACTAGGGTTTGGCCGGGGTAGGCCGTCATTGAAAATAAGAATTTGTTCTTAACTGACTTGCCTAGTTAAATGAAGGTAACATTAAAAAAAAAAAATTTTATTAAAGGACTGGGGAGTTTTTAGGATAATAAAGAAATGGGATGGAGCTAAGCACAGGCAAAATCCTAGATGAAAACCTGGTTCAGTGTGCTTTCCACCAGACACCGAGGGATGAATTCACCTTTTGTTTTCACCAATTGTTTTGACTTCAATCTACTGTATGGCAAAACCTGAAAATGTTTGTCTAGCAATGATCAACAACTAATTTGACAGAACTTGAAGAATTTGGAAATAATAATAGGCAAATGTTGCACAATACAGGTGTGAAAAGCTCTTAGAGACTTACCCAGAAACACTCACAGCTGTAATCACTGCCCAAGGTCTACAACGCATTGACTCTGCGGTGTGAATACCTATGTCAATTAGATATTTCTGTATTTAATTTTCAATAAATATGCAAACATTTCTAAAAATGTGTTTTCAGTTTGTCATTATGGGGTATTTTGTGTAGATTGGTGAGAAAAATCCATTTTGAATTCAGGCTGTAACACAACAAAATGTGGAATAATAAGTCAGTATGAATATTTTCTGAAGGCACCGTGCCCGGTTCTAACATACATCCTTTGGCCTGATCTTATCCACATTCTGATTGAGCCCACATTGTCAGACAGGTCTAGACCATTAAAAGACGCATTGTGATCAGATCTTCTTGACCAACTCTGGAGGTATTCGGGCACGCATTGTGTCAGGATATCGTAGAAGTGTAGACGGATCTGGACAGTGAAGCCATAGCCTTCTAAAATTCATAGGTCATAGGTCATAGGTACGAGGCAGAGCCGAGTACCGTAGATCCGTACAGCCATGCTAAAAAAAGAGTTGTTTTGCACAACCTTGAGTGTACAATTGCTTTTCTACAATGGGTTACCAATTAAATGTAAAAAAAAAATTGATAAATGTATTCATAAGCTACTATTTCATCTGTCCAATGGGTGCTAGCCAAGCCAGCTGACCGTTCATTTTATTGGTCAGGTTGCCAGAGATGCGACCCTTTTGTGAAGTATTTTTGTTCTATATCTATGGACGCAACCCAATAACTGGTTCTAACTGTTCCATTGCCATGCTGACTGGCAACGCTCTTATCTCATGCTTGCTAGATAGCCAACTACGGCTAACACAGTCACGTCAAACCGTGCAACTAGAATAACAGCAAAGTAGCTGCATTTCATCAAAGGGAGATAATGTCTAGATGCTTTTTACAGTGGAAATCAAATGAATGAATTCGCTAGCTGGGCTGATAGAACAGTGGATGCTCAGGGAACAGAGCATCATAGGCTTACATCATAGGCTTACCCGTGCTAAACAGATTTTTTAGTATGGCTTAGAGAGCTTATCAACCAATCACAATGCGTGTTTTGACCCACCCATTGTAGAATTCAGAGGTGGACCTGGGAGAAGCAAAGGAGGACTTGGTTCTTTGAGACAGATATCATGTCATAAGAGTGAATGGCCTACAGCGAGAGGGAATTTTCAGCTGTGGTAGATCTGTACTCACTGGTCAGATGTAAAGACCACCTCGAAAGACAACTAATATTGAAATAGGACATTTGAAGAGTTCCAAAACCATGACAGTATTTAAAACTTGCATACGTGTGTGCGCACACGGGTGCCTGTGTGTTTACGTACCTATGGACTACAGTGTTTAAACAGGACATTCCACAGCCAGGCATAAGTATAACATTCCCTGCATGCACATCTATTGGGGGACTGACCACGGACACCCCAATACCACCAACCTACAGGCCACTTTCACAGTAACACACACACAAGCATGTTGCCACATGCAGTGAGAGGTTGTTTACACAGTCCATATGGAATAGTAAACTAGAAATTTTTTAGCAGTCGTTGGCCACTTGTGCACTTGACCACTTAGGCTATTACATTACATTTCATGACATTGGTCAGTGTGTGTAGTTATGAAAGAACTTGATCGGTGTAAGTACAATGGTGATGCTCCACTTACCCTTCCAATAAGAGTTAGAGATCTTCTGTTTTATTGCTTATCCCTCTCCAATTCATTTTGGTCTGGAAACATTGACGGGCTTGTGCACAAATGAGCAGACAAATGGAGGACCTGGTAGCTGGACTCTGCCTGTCTGTTGCTAGTTCATGTTTCATAGTTCACCTCTGTCTTCTTGACAGGTCATCGCCGGGGGTGTATGCATGTGTGTGCCCTTACAAAAAAAAACATGCAAAACAGAAAATTGGATATTGTAACGGGTGTCGTCTGGGGAAGGAGAGGAGGACCAAAGCGCAGCATGGTAAGTGTTCATAATTTTAATTAAAGACAGCACTGAACAATGAATCAATACAAAAATAACAAAATGAAACGAAACAGTCCCGTCTGGTGACATACACACGTAACACAAAGACAGAAAATAAACACCCACAAAACACAGGTGGAAAAAGGCTACATAAGTATGATTCTCAATCAGGGACAACAATTGACAGCTGCCTCTGATTGAGAACCATACTAGGCCGAACTCAAAAACCAACATAGAGAAACAAACAGACTGCCCACCCCAACTTACGCCCTGATCATACTAAAACAAAGACAAAAACAAAGGAACTAAGGTCAGAACGTGACAGATATGGAGTTTCACAGGCTGTGCCCGGTCCACATAAGAATAACTGGACTGATAAACATTGTCAACATTCTATAAATATTTATTACACTATAAAACAGATGGGTTGAAAGAGGTTAAAATACAGACCATGCTAAACATTTTATTAAAACAACAAAAACCTTTCCTGCAGAGCATATAGCATGTTGACCTCTTCCAAGCATTTTTTGGCCAATGTTCAAACAGACCACCTTTCAAGACACAAAAAAAACAATTCAAAACAAAGGCAAACTATATTTATTAAAATGGTGCCAGAAGAAATTGGCAGCATTTTTACGGGCGCCTAACCAATTGTGCTATTATCAAATCAAATGAAATGCATTTATATAACCCTCCTTACATCAGCTGATATATCAAAGTGCTGTACAGAAACCCAGCCTAAAACGCCAAACAGCAAGCAATGCAGGTGTAGACACACGGTTGCTAGGAAAAACTCCCTAGAAAGGCCAAAACCTAGGAAGAAACCTAGAGAGGAACCAGGCTATGAGGGGTGGCCAGTCCTCTTCTGGCTGTGCCGGGTGGAGATTATAAGAGAACATGGCCAAGATGTTCAAATGTTCATAAATGACCAGCATGGTATAATAATAATAATAATAATCACAGTAGTTGTCGAGGGTGCAACAAGTCAGCACCTCAGGAGTAAATGTCAGTTGGCTTTTCATAGCCAATCATTGAGAGTATCTCTACCGCTCCTGCTGTCTCTAGAGAGTTGAAAACAGCAGGTCTGGGACAGGTAGCACGTCCGGTGAACAGGTCGCCTAAGACTAACGCTACAGGGAGACAGGATGGACAGCTGATCGTCCTCGCAGTGGTAGAACACGTGTAACAACACCTGCACATGATCGGTACATCACACCTGCGGGACAGGTACAGTATGGCAACAACAACTGCCCCAGTTACACCAGTATCCCTCCATCAGTGCTCAGACTGTCTGCAATAGGCTGAGAGAGGATGGACTGGGGGCTTGTAGGCCTGTTGTAAGGCAGGTCCTCACCAGACATCACCGGCAACAACATCGCCTATGGGCACAAACCCACCGCCGCTGGACCAGACAGGACTGGCAAAATGTGTTCTTCACCGACGAGCCGCGGTTTTGTCTCAGTATGGGTGATGGTCAGATTCGTGTTTATCGTCAAAGGAATGAGCGTTACATGTTTTGTTACATTTACATGCCTAAAATGGATGTAAATTGATTTGAAAATGTGAGAATGTGTTTGCTATTGGAATAGCAACAAACAATTTTCTACAAATAGAGGACTTTGAATTGAGCACTCAATATTCTGAGATTTGGCCTCCCAAATGGCTCAGTGGTCTAAGGCTTTTTGCTGTGCCACTAGAGATTCTGGGTTCGAGTCCAGGCTCTGTTGCAGCCGGCCGTGACCGGGAGACCCATGTGCGGTGCACAATTGGCCCAGCGTCGTCCGGGTTAGGAGAGGGTTTGGCCGGCTGGGATGTCCTTGTCCCATCATGCACTTGCACTTGCGACTCCTATGGCGGGCTGGGCACCGTGCATGCTGACACAGGTGCATGGTGTTTCCTCCGACACATTGGTGCGGCTGGCTTCCGGATTAAGTGGGCATTGTGTCAAGAAGCAGTGTGGCTTGGCTGGGTTGTGTTTTGGAGGAGGCACGGCTCTTGACATTCGGAAAACCACATGTCTGACTTGTGAAAATGTAAAGTTTTTTCCAAATGACATTCTTCAAGTGATTTGTTTGCATGTAAAACATCTATGTGAAACTTCACACGTGTCCAAAAACCAAGTCTGACTCGTGAATCTTTTTCACACATGATTTTTGCACATGTTTTGTTTTCATGTGTTTTTTGTAGGGGTGTTTATGTGTGTGCCAGAGAAACAATAACAGCAGCCATTTTCAGAGTGCCTATTTATTCTCAGTAACATTTCCTTGGCGGGGCCTGGGTACACAAACTAAAAACACAGTAAAAGTAAACATTTTTAGGGTGTGTGTAAAGGATGTGAAAATATTAAGTCTCACCCTCTCTACAGAACCGTATGTTGACCAAGCGTATGTTGGCTACTTGTTAAAATGCTCATATACTTGCTTGTAGCTTCATGTGTTTTCTTTCCACCATAGCCGCAACGTTCAAAAGGAATGTCAAATATAGAATAAATATGGATTATTTACATTATATAGAAACGACCACATTAACCATTTCAGAGGAAGGGGGTTGCTGACTGACACTCTCTTCCTGTCTGGTGTGAACTGAGGACTCATCAGACAGTGACAGGTTTACTTTGAAGGGGATCAAACACACATATACACACGGACGCACGCTTGCACCACACACACACACTCTCTTCCCAGAGCCTTAAAACAATCCCGGCGAAGGATGACAGTTTGACTTTGAGGCGGATTAGGTATGATCTGTTTGCTCGAGGCCAGTCCAGAGCCCCACACAGAACTCTGAAAGTGTCAAATGTACACTATTTTCAGTGAACATATGAGTCACACTGTACGGGTGTTAAAATAACACTTCTGAAGGTGTTCAAGATTTGACTATGTTGCAGTGTTCCCCGTTTTACTCTTAAGAATGAGAATATCGTGCTATTCACCCACTATTTGTTGGGTGTGGAGATCAAAGAAATTAAAGTGTGGTGGAAGTGTGTCTACAGATACGCCATATTCTGACCTTGAATTAATTCCCTCATCATTCCACCACCTTTAAGCGTGATGAAATTATGAATAAGGTCGAGCAACCTGTGGGTTCCAAGTGGAACAACATCTACTTTCTTTTTTTTTCTGATAGAAATAACACCATTCTCCATGCACTGTAATTTACAAAGCTAACATGGAATTGTTTTAAGATGGTCATACCAAGGATCATTTAGCTGTTTGATTTGGAGTTTTAGGACCCCTTAAGGTATCAATTTTTTAAAACTTTTTTATTATTTGATGACAATTTTAGTTTGTCGTTATTGCTGTTAGTCCATAGAAAAACATTGAATAACAGCTTCACACATGGATAAACAGATAGTCAACAACAAAAACATCTAAAGGACGTTTGTTCTGAAGTGTCTTGCTTATATCTGAGCGATGTAAGAAAGATCAGGAAACATGTATTTAACTCCTTATTTTAGGCACTAAACTATCTCCATGTACACTGCGTATACAAAACATCAAGGACATCTGCTCTTTCCATGACAGACTGACCAGGTGAATCCAGGTGAAAGCAATGCTCCCTTATTGATGTCCCTTGTTAATGTTAAATCGACTTCAATCAGTGTAGATGAGAGGTTAAAGAAGGATTTTTAAGCCTTGAGAAAATTGAGACATGGATTGTGTATGTGTGTCATTCAGAGAGTGAATAGGCAAGACAAAAAATGTGCCAGGCGCACCGGTTTGTGTCTAGAACTGCAACACTGCTGGGTTTTTCACACTCAACAGTTTCCCGTGTGTATCATGAATGGTCCACCAACCAAAGGTTTACCACTCAAAGGACATCCAGCCAACTGTGGGAAGCATTGGAGTCAACATGGGCCAGCAGTCCTTTTATCTACCAATCGGTGCTGAAAATGACATTAATATGTTTGTGCATGACATCAGCAGCCTGGGGGTCCAAAATAACATAACTTGTGTATTTTAACGGCAATAAACCCATCCATTTAAAAAATGAATTTAGTAGATGTCAGTCTAGCAAACCAGGCAACTAATGCAACTTTCTAAACAATGTTTTGGTTCGTTTCTAGCTTGTTAGCTGGCTGGCCAGTTTAAATAATGATCATATCATAGCTGACAACATCTTCATTTGAGCTAATTTGTATTCATTATTACAGGAAAATAAACTAACAACACGATCATTATTTACAAGATAATGGCAAGATAATTAAAGAAAATAGCTGACGGTTGTGAGTGTGATGAAAATAAAATCTGGGCATTCTACCAGAGAATTCTAGAACATGGACACTGTCTTACTGGCCTAACGTTATATCCTAATTTGATTTGTTGTTCTTCACATTACCGTCTCTGGTAAACACACACTATATCAAATAAAATCTGTTTATTTGTCACATGAACAGGACACAGAAGGTGTAAATGTTAGAGTGAAATGGTTACTTATATAGTGGAGTCTTTTGTTTAGACATGTAGCTAGCTAGCTAGCTAAACAATGATCCATAATCCCAACTCATAACGTTACTACCCTGCATGAATCTGCAGGAAGCTAAAGCTAACCAACTAAGTTTAATGTTAGCTAGCTAGCTAACATTAGGCTATAACTAGCAATGCAAATGGCTTTCTGAGATATAAATAATATTACTCCACAGATCATACACATAATGTTAGACACGTTTAACTTGCAATGAAAATGTATAAGATCTAGCTAGCTAGACTCGCTTACCCATATACATGGAGGAACGCTTCTTCCTCTCTGTCACGGATGCCACGGTTGCCGTGGAAGATGTAATCCGGAGACAGGTGTTCTCTTATTGACTCCCTCCAGGTATTCCACTGATTTCTAAACACTTTTGCAGTTATTTGTGATATATATAAAAAAAGCTGCGTTAGAAATGATTACCTACACATAATGAGCAGCTCATGTAATAGACAGAAGCATGCTACATGGCAGACCTATCCGAACTCATCTCTCGGCATATCCGGCCAATCCAATCAGGGCTAGCGTGAAGGCTCCTGGCTTTTTCTGTGGCTAAAGCAACTAGGCTCGTAATTTAACAATTATATTTGTATATACAGATGGAATTTAAATGTGTGATTTAGGCACATGAAAGTTCACATGTTCCAGAAGGCATTTCTGCCAAAAAATGCATAAAAAAAGGTTTATGTTCAAATGGCTCTCCTGTGCATTTGAACATGTGACATGTGACATATGCCTAGTTTCCTGAAACTACTCCCATTTAGAGGTATGGCTTTAGATAAATGTACTGAAAGCCATATTGAATGAAAACGCCATAAGAAAATCTGTTTGCCAGCAAGTGGGAGGGGTTTCAACTGTTTAATTAACATTTTACTGCAGTGGGCTAAATCAGAGTCACACAGAGTGTTTCTTGGTAGTTTTAAACAACTCTACATTGCAACATAAGTATACACCACACACACATGGTTATGGGCTTAAAAAATAAGACCTGTACCATGTCAGATATAGAGTTGAAATGTATTACATTTTGAGTTTACTTCCCAGAATTACACTTTATTTACGTACATCACAGATGACTGAAATATAACAACGCCGTTTGACATAGAAACACTGGCTTTTCTGCATAATTAAAAAAGTGTATTAATTATGAAATTATGAAAAATATTATTAACATTACAGCCATGAGGCCATGGAGGGTGATTTGGTCCTTAGACTGCAGGAAATGGCTACATGTATTCAACACGCGTAAGGGAACCATGTCTGTAAAACCCATTACTCACCTGCATAAGGTAAGTCTGAATACCCACTAGTGAGACGCTTTTAGGAAAGGTGTGCATAGGGAAGGTGTAAATTTCTGTCTGAATCGGGCCCATGGGGAATAGGTCACTCCACTCATACAGACGGATGTCTGTGAAAAGTGAATGGGGTCCTAATACCATCTTAATGAGAGGAGAGAAGGAAGAGAAAACACACAAATGTTTGCAAGTCACCAAGGTTCACACACAAACAGGCAAACATTGCACCCAGGAGAAGATGGCAGATTGTGTTTTTTTGTTTGTTTATGTGCATTGTATGTAACTCATGTTGCCACTACCGTCTCTTATGACCGAAAATAAATTCTAGACATCAGGACTGCGATTACTCACCACGGACTAGCAGAATCCTTTTTTTCCTTTCACGACTCTGACGAGCCCGATACGAAAGATACACTGCTTCCATGGGAACAGGCCCCTATTCAGTGATCTGAGTGAAGAGGAGGTAGAGAAAGAGGGGCCGAAGATCATGCTGCCTTCTGAGAATTCTTAGGCGATCCCTCCATCCTGCTAGCATATGTGCAATCTTTGGACAATAAAATCGACGAGTTACACGGAAGATTAAACTACCAACGAGACATTAAAAACTGTAACATCAGATGCTTCACGGAGTCGTGGCTGAACGACAACAACATCAACAGACATTTTGCTGGTTATACGATGCACCGGCAGGATAGAACAGCGGTGTCTTGTAAGACAAGGGGCGGCGGTCTATGTATTTTTGTAAACAACAGCTGGTGCACGATATTGAGCTATTGCTCGCCTGAGTGTCTCATGATAAGCTGTAGACCACACTACCTACCGAGAGAGTTTTCATCTGTATTAGTATGTAGCTGTTTACATACCACCACAGTCAGAGATAGCATTGAATGGGGCGGCAGGTAGCCTAGTGGTTAGAGGGTTGGGCCAGTAACTGAAAGGTTGCTAGATCGAATATCCAAGCTGACAAGGTAAAAATCTGTTTTTCTGCCCCTGAACAAGGCAGTTAACCCATTGTTCCTAGGACTTCATTGTCAATAAGAATTTGTTCTTAACTGACTTGCCTAGTTAAAAACTTATTGCGGATCAGTGGGACGCTAGCGTCTCATCTCGACAACTTCCGGTGAAATTGCAGAGCGCAAAATTCAAATGACAGAAATAGTCATATTTAACATTCATGAAAATACAATTAAAAGCTTAACTTCTTGTTAATCCAGCCCCTGTGTCAGATTTCGAAAAGGCTTTACGGCGAAAGCACACCATGCGATTACCTGAGGACAGTGCCCAGCACACAAAAGCATTAAAAACATTTTCCACCCTGGCAGATGCACCACGAAAGTCAGAAATAGTGAAAAAAACAAATCCCTTACCTTTGAAGATCTTCTTCTGTTGGCACTCCAAAAGGTCCCAGCTACATCACAAATGGTTGTTTTGTTCGATAAAGTCCATCTTTATGCCCCCCAAAACTCAGTTTAGCTGACGCGCGTCATTCAATAATTCACCGGTTTCCCTCCTTCAAAATGCATACAAGATGAATCCCAAATGTTACCAATACACTTCTCCAAACAAGTCAAACAATGTTTATAATTAAACCTCAGGTACCCTAATACGTAAATAAATCGTTATTGTCATTAAACAACAAAGCATTCACTAGAACCTATAAAAAACACTACAGCCAAAATGGGAGCCACATAGAAAAACTACAAATTCTAGCTAATTATTCCAAAAACAAGCCTGAAACTCTTTCTAAAGACTATTGACATCTAATGGAAGCCATAGGAACTGCAATCTGGGAGGTTTTCCCTTCATTAAAGATGAAAGCCAAAGGAATCAATGGTGGGCTGAATTTCTTTTTCTTCTGGATGGTGTGTCCTCGGGTTTTCGGTTGCCATATCAGTTCTGTTATATACACAGACATTATTTTAACAGTTTTAGTGTTTTCTATCCAAATCTACCAATTATATGCATGGTTCTGGGCCTGAGTAACAGGCAGTTTCCTTAAGGCACGCTTGTCATCCAGACATCAAAATACTGCCCCCTAGCCCAAAGAGGTTTTAAATAAAGGTAAAATAAATCAAGGTCAAATAATTCTGCCATAAGAAAATGCTCACCCAGAGGCGACACTCCTAATAGCCGGGGACTTTAATGCAGGGAAACTTAAATCAGTTTTACCAAATTCCTATCAGCATGTTAAATGTGCAACCAGAGGACAAATAACTCTGGGCCACCTATACTCCACACACAGAGATACATACAAAGCTCTCCCTCGCCCTCCATTTGGCAAATCTGACCATAATATCCTCCTGATTCCTGCTTACAAGCAAAACTTAAAGCAGGAAGCACCAGTGACTAGATCAATAAAAAAGGGGTCAGAGGAAGCAGATACTAACAGGACTGTTTTGCACAGACTGGAATATGTACGTACATAACCCCAACCAGAAGCCGTGGACTACAGGCAGCATCCCCACTGAACTAAAAGCTAGAGCTGCCGCTTTCAAAGAGTGGAAGAAGAAAGAAATCCCACTACGCCCTCCGACGAACCATCAAACAGGCAAAGCGTCAATACAGGACTAAGATCGAATCGTACTACAATGGCTCTGACGCTCGTTGGATGTGGCAGGGCTTGCAAACCATTACAGACTACAAGGGAAGCACAGCTGAGAGCTGCCCAGTGAAAAGAGCCTACCAGACGAGCTAAACTACTTTAGAGACTAAAAATATTTGGCATGGGTTCTCAGAACTTCAAAAGGTTCTACAGCTGCACCATCGAGAGCATCCTGACTGGTTGCATCACTGCCTGGTATTGCAGCTGCTCAGCCTCCGACCGCAAGGCGCTACAGAGGGTAGTGCGAACGGCCCAGTACATCACTGTGGCCAAGCTTCCTGCCGTCCAGGACCTCTATACCAGGCGGTGCTAGAGGAAGGCCCTTATAATTGTGAAAGACTCCAGTCACCCTAGTCATAGACTGTTCTCTCTGCTACCGCATGGCAAGCGGTACCGGAGTGCCAAGTCTTGGTCCAAGAGGCTTCAAAACAGCTTCTATCCCCAAGCCATAAGACACCTGAACATCTTGTCAAATGGCTACCCAGACTATTTGCAGTGCCCCCCCTCTCTCTCACCCCCTCTTTACACCACTGCTACTCTCTGTTGTCATCTATGCATAGTCCCTTTAATAACTATACCTACATGTACATACTACCTCAACTGACCAGTGCCCCCGCACATTGACTCTGTATCAGTACCCCCCTGTATATAGTATCGCTATTGTTATTTTACTGCTGCTCTTTAATTACTTGTTACTTTTATCTCTTATTCTTCTGTATTTTTTAAAACTTCATTGTTGGTTATCCTGTTGTATTCGGCGCATGTGACTAATAACATTTGATTTGATTTGAAACAGGCACATAAACACACACATACACACGCCTACTCTCATCACCAAGGTACACACACACACACACACACACACACACACACACACACACACACACACACACACACACACACACACACACACACACACACACACACACACACACACACACACACACACACACACACACACACGGAGGTGCAAAAACTCAATGTTCAGCCAAGTGCTACAGAGGGATTGTCCCATCATCGGTCTCTCATGAAAAGTGCTCTTTCCATCCCCTTAGGTCTTAGCAGGGCAAGCCCTGAGTTGTCACATTAGATTATGTACTCTGTAGATTTAAGAGACAAGCATGTGTTTTTGCCAGGGGTACATATTTAGTCATATGAATGCTCTGTATTCAGTGGCTTTTAGAGACCATGGGTTTGGAAATGAGAAACAGACTGGAGTCAACAATATAGCTTTATCTATTCTGTATGGTCCAAAACATAATTTATTCATTAATTCATATTCAACAACATATTATTAGGCTCCTAGTTTACACACCACATAGATTCAGCCCATTCACCCCTCCAGTTGCTGCCCTCAGCATAGGCGTCTGGTGTTTTCTCATGTGTTCAGTCCTGGTAGAGAAAATGACAACATATGTCCAGCAGCTCCTGAGGCAGTCTGAGGGCTAGATTTAGGTTTGATAAATCAGTCTCTTTGATGAATCAGCTCCTTTATTTTCTTTGATAAATCTGCCCCATGTATACTCTTATCTTCTCCCAATCATAAATACATGACCCATACAGATTAAGGTCCCTAATTTGATCACCCTGTTGCAGGACAACATTGCTGAAATGAAGAACATGCAAAATGTGTAGCGTATTTGACGTTTGAAAAGGCTTCTGAAGTTTGTAATTGCAACTGAAATTTCAGACTGTATCAATGCATCAACCCCTACAAAAACGTCCATTAAATATAATCAACATAATAATTCACATTTCCTCTTGCTGCAGGATTATTTTCCTGCTGTAGCAAACTGGCTCAAATTAAGATCCTACATTTGTATGTAGTCCTCTTTCCCCTCAACAACACACCTGCCCCATATCGTACTGTACTGTATGTATTCCTCTCTCCCCTTAACCCCAAATACCTGACACATATGTTTCTCACCTACACCCCAAATGCCTGACCCATAGTGCAGGTAATGTGCCCTAAACCGAAACCCCAAATACCTGCCACATCCGTACTACTCAAAATGCCTGGTCCATATGTGTTCGCCTCAACCCCAAATACCTGCCTCATTCAGCACCACATGGCAAGTGTACGGATGGATGCTTGGGATATATGTGGGTCATTCTGTTTTCACACAGGGATGCCGTCTGACCTGGCGGCCAGTGAAAGTGTTCCCAACTGGGCTAGAAATGTGGGAGATGTCTGGCTATTGGGCCACAGTTTGGGCCCTGATGTTGCTTACGATAACCCACCTGTTATGTCGGAGCCAGTGAAATTGATATTGTGTTTACGAATAACATCATAGAGAAATAGCATATATAAATAGAACAGTAGTGGTCCATTAACAGAGCCTTGAGAAACTCCAAAACTTGTTAGATTTCTCAGAAGAATTTCCAATCATAGAAACAAATTGATACCTGTATATCAGAAATGATCTAAACCAAAAATCCAATACTACATATGGTTGACTCTACATCTGTTAAAATACTGACGCTACAGACAATTTTGTGAGATTACCGATTTTCAGGACGTCTCATGGTCTGACAAACACTGCTCTAGCTCTGTCACCTTTCACAGGAGATGATTGAGACATAGATTGAAAAAAAAGAAGATATCTCCAGCTTAAACTGACAGATATTTATTTTTATTTTTGTATTATGCTAAGTAGATTTCCACAGGGGCGCAGACATTGACTCTATGGGGTTAACAACGGTTGGCATCCAATATGTTGCATTACCTCCTCCAACTGGACTCTAGTATAAATCCATTATACGTTGTGATAAAAAAATGGCTAAAGGGAGATTTTATTTGATTTACGCTGCCAACTCACCCTGCACTTATTAAAACCCACCACCCTATTCCACGATTTTAACCAACGGCCTGGGAGGATGGGACACCACCACTCAACACACCCTGTAACGCTTCTGAAGTCAAATCTCATACACCCAAGTACTTCTCTACAGCTGCCACCACAATATCTATTTTCTGGGACTTACGTTGCATCTCTGCAGTACAGTTAATAAAGATTGCAATGAACGCTAAGAAGCCAATCTTACTGAAGCATATATCACTCATTGGCCTATCCCTCTGGGCTGGCACACATCTAGTACTCGCAGGGATCCACTCAGAATCCCTCACTCTTGATCCATCCTCCTCGACTTGCCGCTATGGAACCCTGACTCTCTCTCTCTCTCTCTACCGCATCTGCTGTCTTGACCTCTGAATGCTCGCCAATAAAATGCCAACTCCTGAAGTACTGACCTGTTGCACCCTCGACAACCACTGTGATTATTATTTGACCCTCCTGGTCATCTATAAACATTTGATCATCTTGAAGAGCAATCTTAATGGCCATGTACTCTTATAATCTCCACCTGACACAGCCAGAAGAGGCCTGCCACTCCACAGAGCCTGGTTCCTCTCTAGGTTACTTCCTACGTTCCTGCCGTTCTAGGGAGTTTTTCCCCTGCCACAGTGTTTCTAAATCTGCATTGCTTTCTGTTTGGGGTTTTAGGCTGGGTTTCTGTATACAAATAGGAACGCAAGGCCTTGTCATTGGGTTTTTTATAGACATTTTTTGGTGATCAACTAGTAATGCCTTGGAGATCGATCAGTCGATAACGATTGACCGGTTGGTGACCACTGCTTTTCATAATATCATAGAAGCAGTGTTCTGCTAATCTAACAATGATCACCATTCACCTTTCATTGTCATTCCTAGCTAATGCAGATACTTTGCCTATCAGCATTTTGTCTTGTGGCAGGGGGCTACCCTGGCAAACATGTGGTCAAACATGAACATAATAATACAGTACAACAGAAATGTCCAGTATTTGCAACAGCCTTTTCATTATACAGTGGTGCAAAAAAGTATTTAGTCAGCCACCAAGTGTGCAAGTTCTCCCACTTAAAAAGATGAGAGAGGCCTGTAATTTTCATCATAGGTACACTTCAACTATGACAGACAAAATGAGAAGAAAAATCCAGAAAATCACATTGTAGGATGATTTTTTATGAATTTATTTGCAAATTATGGTAGAAAATAAGTATTCACAATGTGATTTTCTGGATTTTGTTTCTCATTTTGTCTGTCATAGTTGAAGTGTACCTATGATGAAAATTACAGGCCTCTCTCATCTTTGTAACTGGGAGAACTTGTACAATTGGTGGCTGACTAAATACATTTTGCCCCACTGTATAATGAAAAGGCTGTTGCAAATACTGGACATTTCTGTTGTACTGTATTATTAGTAATACCCTTCATTCCCACATTGTGGATGTGTTGAGTGCCAGGTCTCTCTCCATTCAGAGACATCAGCAGAATGGCGTAGGAGGGGATGGCTGCCGTTTTACGGGCTCCTAACCAATTGTGCTATTTTGTCGCATTGTTAGTAACTTATTTCGTACATAATGTTGATGCTAATGTCTCTTATGACCAAAAATATTTTTGGGATATCATATCAGTGATTACTCACCTCAAACTGGCGGAATTTTTTTTATTTAATGAGTCGGACGCGAAGGATATAACGTTGCTCCCAGACATGGCCCAAATCCCCGTCATTCTCATGAAGAAAAGAAGGAAATACAGGGATAACCCACCACTACCATCCATTCTATTAGCCAAATTGCAATCATTGGAGAATGAAGTGAATGAGCTCCATTCAAGACTATCCTACCAATGGGACATTAAAAACTGTAAGATCTTATGTTTCACTGAGTCGTGGCTGAACAATAATATACGATAATATACAGTTCGGCTGTGTTTTCTGTGCATCGGCAGGACAGAACAGCTACGTCTGGTAAGACGAGGGGTGGGTGTGTGTCTATTTGTCAATAACTTGTGCGAGAGTACCTCATGATAAACTGTAGACCACACTATGTACTAAGAGAGTTTTCATCTATATTTTTCATAGTCATCTATTTACCACCACAAACCGATGCACACACTAAGACCGCACTCAAAGAGCTCTGTCAGAGTGACCATCAGGTTCTTGGTCACCTACCTGACCAAGGCCCTTCTTCCCTGATTGCTCAGTTTGGCCGGCTCTAGGAAGAGTCTTGGTGATTCCAAACTTCCTCTATTTAAGAATGATGGTCACTGTGTTCTTGAGGACCTTCAATGCTACAGAAAATATTTTGGATTGTGCCTCGACACAATCCTGTCTCATGGCTTGGTTTTTGCTCTGATGTGCACTGTCTACTGTGGGACCTTATACAGACAGGTGTGTGCCTTTCCAAATCATGTTCAATTAATTGAATTTACCACAGGTGGACTCCAATCAAGTTGTAGAAATGTCTCAAGGATAATCAATGGAAACAGGATGTACCTGAGCTCAATTTCGAGTCTCATAGCAAAGGGGTCTGAATACTTATATAAATAAGGTATTTCTGTTTTTTGAGGGATGAGGACATTTTTTAATTCAACACCATTTTAGAATAAGGCTGTAACGTAACAACATGTGGAAAAGGGAAGGGGACTGAATACTTTCCGAATGCACAGTATGTTTGTTTGGAAGACGTCACCTATCCTAACTGCCATTGGTAATAGAACAGTACATGTGCATGTGTTCACAGATGCATCTATGGAGCCAGCACTTGGAGACTTGCAAGAGGATCTGATGGAGTTCTGACTGACAGTAATTGTACTTGTCACATGCGTCGAAAACAACAGGTGTAAACAGCCCTTAATCAACACTGGCGTTTTAAGAAAATTGAGTTCAGAAAATATTTACTAAATAAACTAATTAAAAAAAATACAATTAACATAAAAAAGTAACACAGTAAAATAACAACAATGAGGCTATATACAGGTGGTACCAGTTCCGAGTCATTGTGCAGCGGTACAGGTTAGGTTAATCAAGGTAAAGTGAATATGCATAGATAACAAACAGTGAGTAGCAGCACTGTAAAAACAAAGGGTGGGGGGGATGTCAATGTAAATAGTCCAGTTGGTAATTTGATTAATTGTTCAGCAGTCTTATGGCTTGGGGGTAGAAGCTGTTAAGAAACCTTTTGGAACTAGACTTGGCGCTAAGGTATAGATTGCCGTGCGGTAGCAAAGAGAACAGTCTATGACTTGGTTGACTGGAGTCTTTGACAATGTTTTGGAGTTTGCCAAAAAGCACCTCAAGGACTCCCTCTGTTTCTCTGTAGAGATGGGAAAAGTTTCCAGAGGGACAACCATCGTTGCAGCACTCCACCAATCAGGCTTTTATGGTAGAGTGGCCAGACGGAAGCCACTCCTCAGTAAAAGGCACATGACAGCCCGCTTGGAGTTTGCCAAAAATCACCTAAAGGACTCCCAGACCATGAGAAACAAGATTCTCTGGTCTGATGAGACCAAAATTTAACTATTTGGCCTGAATGGCAAACATCACATCTTGAAGAAACTTGGCACCATCCCTACGGTGAAGCATGGGGGTGGCAGCATCATACTGTGGGGATGTTTTTCAGCGGCAGTAACTGGGAGACTAGTCAGGATTCTGGGAAAGATTAATGGAGCAAAGTACAGAGACATCCTTGATGAAAACCTGCTCCAGATCGTTCAGAACCTCAGACTGTAGCGAAATGATATGGCTAATTTAACCAATTCTGGGGTTTTATTCACTTTCCTGCTAGGTTGACCAAGCAGCTGGATCTTTTTTAATGTAATCCATAGGTTATTTTCAGGTGTGGCTTATTAGTGGTGTAGCTTTTAGAAAGTCATTTTTTACCACCGTGAGAGTAAATGTCACTGCAGAGATGCGTTCAGATCATTTGAACATTTGCTACATTGCGAAAAGGTTTGTATTGAATAACATGTTTCCCCGAAACGTTCTTGAACAGGCTTTGAGGTATGTTTTAAAAGGGCAGTGGCCGTGCTGACACCGATCCTCAACCCCTACCAGTTTTTCAACTGGTTGTTCAGTACAGCACCGCTTAGTACACACTCTCTCTCTCTCTCTCTCTCTCTCTCTCTCTCTCTCTCTCTCTCTCTCTCTCTCTCTCTCTCTCTCTCTCTCTCCTTACTGAATTTTTTCTATTTGATACACTATATACTGTATATTATAATAGGCCTGTGTGCATGACTTATTTAACCCAATGATTGGATAAAAGGCAAACAATTGACACATTGCTTAATGAGTGTATATCGATCTAAAAGGAGCATGAATTTGTAATTCACTACAGCAGTGGGATGTTAAGAAATGAGATGTAAGTCTTTCCACTCTCAGTGACATCAGTAAAGAAGGCACACTCTTAGAATATACTGTATCATAAGGCTTAGTTGTACGCTAACACCTCCGACCTAGCCTCTACCGAGTCCCCAACAACCAGATGTTCCAGTTTTCAGGGGAAATAGAAATAGAGTCTGTGACTCAACTTCTGCTTTTAGACTGACAAGCATCTTAAATCCTTCTCCATATTTCTTGGATTTGTTGAACAGTGCAGAAGAGTCACCTTCCCTGACAGTTGCATTTTTTTCTTCCCATCAAAACCAGTGTGGTCTTATTTCACACCTGCTACATTCACAAACTCCTGGTGTACAGCTCGTATTATGGTGGCTTGCTAAGTCACACCAAATTCCTGTTGCCAGACTGAGGAAATGCAACTATTTTTTAATCACCCACAACCTGCATTCAGAATGATTGCTAGGGTAGGGAATAATGGGACAACATTTTCTAAACTAGGACAACCATCTCAGTAATGGGTGCAATAAGTACAACTACTGGATTAGTTTATACAGATTGGATTAGTTTATACAAATGTATGTTATTTATCTGTGTGTAGCATAAGATTAATCAACCATTCACTATCTGTCAGGGCCTTCAATGCAAACACAAATACATTAAACAAACAATTCTGAAAATCAACCTGCAATTGAACATGCTGGGGAATATGATAATGATGGTTATGATTTTGAGTGTTTTACTCCACACAGAGTTAAAATGACACGATCACACTCAACTCTGGTTATTAACACCGTCACGGAGGTTCTTTTACACCACTGAGTGTTGATTTAACTCCTGAATCAACACTAGAAATGTTATACTGAAAAGTCAACACCAGGTAACACTGGCCAAATTGCTATATACCATAAAATACACTACTGGTTCATAGTCTCCTACTCTCTGCTCAATAAAGTCACTGAAAATACTCATTTGAACGACAGACCATGGCAAAGATATCGCCTATGTCAGTACTGTATATGTCAAATGATTAAGGGAATACCAGACACATGCATAAATATTCCCATTTACAGTTTAAAACATTCTCACACCTATTCTTTTAAATTGATCAGATTGCTCAAAGTCCTGACATTAAAGTTTCAGGTAAACATTAATGCTCAGGCACAATTGAAAATGAAGGGGGAAAAAAATACCATAAAAAGCTTATTCAAGATTCATAAAGGTGTCCATCTCTGTGTCTATCTATCAATCCAAGGCTGAGGTTACCATCTGGTCATTGAGACTGTGCTTTAGCTTACAACACAGTTCTATAGGAGAGGAGTTGGACAAGGAGACAGGTGTTACTTCACACACTTGTCAGTCATTGCCAAGACAAGCATGCTTTGGCCTGGAGTCAGACGTTGATATGATATGAAGACTTACATTTGTCCTCTTACAGTTCTTACAGCACATTTCGATTGGAATACTCAGCCAGAAAATGCCGAGAAGTGCATTTCAGAAGGTGTCAATCACGAAAAAGTCACGAAAGCGTCAAACATGATTTAAATACGTTTGAACAACTCCCAACACTCCAGTCCCTTTCCTTGCTGTAGCGGTCCTGGTTGGAATGCCAAGATTCCTGAGGGTGAATTGGCTGGAGCAGGGAGGAGTGGGTGGGTTATTCCCGTACTGAGTATTTTTTGGGACTTTTTTCCCTGGTTCCCAGGCAGCTAGCAGGCACTGGCTCTGCAGTCTGGAGCTGGTGGACGTGAAAGACGTTCTCTGAAAGGATCATTTTACTTTACGGAGTGGAGGAAAAATACATGTTTCTTCAGCCATTCACTACCTGTCAGAGCCTTCTTTGAAAGGTTCTCTTTGGGCACTCTTTGAAAGGTTCTGAAAGGACACTACTCTAAAGCACCCTACTCTGAAGTTCATACTCTTCAATTCTAGTCTTTGAGTATACCTGCACTATTGAATTTATAACCCAAGGATGACCACCGGTCAAGGCCCAATTGGGGGAAACCCTCCGACGAACACAGTAATTTTCTGTTCTGACATCCATATTATGAAGAACAACAACTAAGAAATCTGTAGAAACATAGCCTCTATGAGAGGACCTGTGGGTCGTGGACTTCTATCCAATAGTGTCTCAGTCAGAGTCGGGCGTCAGTCCAATCACATCTCTCTCAGGCCTGTGACTCCAGCCATTGTAGACTGGGAAGACAGTTTGGCAAATGTCAGCAGCAAAAACGCCTCAGCAGCAAAGTGACAGACAGTGCACCTGCCCTGGACGGACAGATTGAAGGGTGGCGGAGGAGAGGAGAGAAAGAATGTCTCTGGCAGAGTTGGACACTTTCTACATCATGTCTCTCCCATCGCCGCCAATCACAAACACAGATGGATGGTTGTGCTGATTACCTGAGACACAGAGGCAGATGGGTGATTCACTGGTTCAATAAAAAGCCTGTTTGTGTTTCAGAATGAATTTCACTTAATTACTTACAGCCATTATTTTTAAAGCCATGCTTTTTTAAACATTAGTTGGCAACACATACAGTATTTCACTCAGGTCCTGTATTCACAGCGGCTCAGAGTAGGAGTGCTGATCTAGGACCAGGTCCTCACTGTTC
Organism: Oncorhynchus kisutch; assembly: GCF_002021735.2. Lineage (NCBI taxonomy): Eukaryota > Metazoa > Chordata > Actinopteri > Salmoniformes > Salmonidae > Oncorhynchus > Oncorhynchus kisutch. The sequence goes on from NC_034199.2 coordinate 19,071,895, forward strand.
ATGTAATCTTATTCAGTATGATATAAAAGGGAAAACTGTTCCTAAAGTATGTTTTCCTTTGATCAACATTTTCTAGCTTTTGCCTCTATTTGAGTGTGGGCCAACCGAACACACAAGTCTTCAAAGACTAGTGAGCTAAATGTGATTGTGGAGTCAACACAGCCTGTGCTATATGGGTAGGACAAACACACAGTCACAGACACACACAAGCTCACAAACATGCATAAAGGCAACACATACACACACGCTAAACAGTTGAAGTTGGAAGTTTACATGCACCTTGGCCAAATACATTTAAACTCAGTTTTTCACAATTCCTGACATTTAATCCGAGTAAAAATTCCATGTCTTAGGTTAGTTAGGATCACCACTTTATTTTAAGAATGTGAAATTTCAGAATAATAGTAGAGAGAATGATTTATTTCAGGCCCATTCCTCCTGACAGAGCTGGTGTAACTGAGTCAGGTTTGTAGGCCTCCTAACTCGCACACCCTTTTCAGTTCTGCCCACAAATTTTCTATAGGATTGAGGTCAGGGCTTTGTGATGGCCACTCCAATACCTTGACATTGTTGTCCTTAAGCTATTTTTCCACAACTTTGGAAGTATGCTTGGGGCCATTGACCATTTGGAAGACCCATTTGCGACCAAGCTTTAACTTCCTGACTGATCTCTTGAGATGTTGCTACAATATATCCACCTACTTATCCTCCCTCATGATGCCATATATCTTGTGTAGTGCACCAGTACCTCCTGCAGCAAAGCAACCCCACAACATGATGCTGCCATCCAGATGCTTCATGGTTGGAATGGTGTTCTTCGGCTTCAAGCCTCCCCCTTTTTCCTCCAAACATAATGATGGTCATTATGGCCACACAGTTCTATTTTTGTTCATCAGACCAGAGGACTTGTTTTACTGTGGATATAGATACTTTTGTACCGGTTTCCTCCAGCATCTTCACAAGGTCATTTGCTGTTGTTTTGGGAATGCTTTGCACTTTTCGCACCAACGTACGTAAATATCTAGGAGACAGAACGCATCTCCTTCCATGACAACATGACAACTGCGTGGTCCCATGGTGTTTATACTTGCGTACTATTGTTTGTACAGATGAACGTGGTACCTTCAGGCATTTGAAAATTGCTCCCAAGGATGAACCAGACTGGAGGTCTACAATAATTTTTCTGAGGTCTTGGCTGATTTCTTTAGATTTTTGCATGATATCAAGCAAAGAGGCACTGAGTTTGAAGGAAAGGCCTTGAAATACATCCACAGGTACACATCCAATTGACTCAAATGATGTCAATTAGCCTATCAGAAGCGTTTTATCTCATGACATCATTTTCTGGAATTTTCCAAGCTATTTAAAGGCACAGTCAATTTATTGTATGTGAACTTCTGACCCACTGGAATTGTGATACAGTGAATTATAAGTGAAATAATCTGTCTGTAAACAATTGTTGGAAAAATTACTTGTGTCATGCACAAAGTAGATGTCCTAACCAACTTGCCAAAACTATAGTTTGTTAACAAGAAATTTGTGGAGTGGTTGAAAAATGAATTTTCATGATTCCAACCTAAGTGTATGTAAACTTCCGACTTCAACTGTATGTGTGAATCAAACACAGCTAAAAACAGTGGCTTGCGAAAGTATTCACGCCTTGGCATTTTTCCTATTTTGTTGCCTTACAACCTGGATTTAAAATGGATTTTTGGGGGGTTTGTGTCATTTGATTTAGACAACATGCCTACCTGCTGTACAGAAATATTTAAGTCATACCACAGATTCTCAATTGGATTGAGGTCTGGGCTTTGACGAGGCCATCCAAGACATTTAAATATTTCCCCTTAAACTACTCGAGTGTTGCTTTAGCAGTCTGCTTAAGGTCATTGTCCTGCTGGAAGGTGAACCTCCATCCCAGCTTAAATCTCTGGAAGACAAACAGGTCTCCCTCAAGGTTTCCATCACCCAAAGTGGTATGGATCTGCTATGTTCTTTACGTTAGAACCTGAACCCCCAACAGGAGCTAGCTAGCTAACTAGCTACTAGCTAGTAGTCAGCTAGCCACTGCAAGCGGTCATCAGCTAACCTTTAGCCCGGACAACAATACCTATTTTGCCAATTGGCCTGGACCCCATTTATTGCCGATACGGAGCCCCGCCGATCCGTCACGACTGGACTACAGACATAAATCGCCCGAGGGGTTTTTTCAACAAGCTCCTCTATTGCGAAGTCCCCTGAATGCCCATCTGCTAGCCTGCTAGCCATAGGTCCATCGGCCAATTTCTTTGGCTACTATACCTATTTTGCCAATTGGCCTGGACCCTTTTACTACACGGACCCCAACTGATCCATCACAACTAGTCTGCCGACGTAACCACACGAGGGGGCTACAACAGACTTCTTCCATCGCGACGTCCCTCTAATGCCCTTCTGCTAGCCTGCTAGCTCCAGCCCGCTAGCTGTCTGAATCGCCATGTCTCCAGCCCGCCCAGCTACTCACTGGACCCTTATGATCACTCGGCTAAGCATGCCACTCCCTAATGTCAATATGCCTTGCCCATTGCTGTTTTGGCTAGTGATTATTGTCTTATTTCACTGTAGAGCCTCCAGCCCTGCTCAATATGCCTCAGCTAACCCTCTTGTCCCACCTCCCACACATGCGTGACCTCACCTGGTTTAATTGATGTGTCTAGAGACAATACTTCTCTCATCGTCACTCAATGCCTAGGTTCACCTCAGCTGTAATCAATATCCTACCATTTCTTTGTCTGTACATTATGCATTGAATCTATTCTACCGCACCCAGAAACCTGCTCCTTTTACTCTCTGTTCCGAATGTACTAGACGGCCAGTTCTTATAGCCTTTAGCTGTAACCTTTTCCTACTCCTCTGCTCCTCTGGTGATGTAGAGGTTAATCCAGGCCCTGCAGTGCCTAGCTCCACTCCCATTCCCCAGGCGCTCTCATTTGTTGACTTCTGTAACCGTAAAAGCCTTGGTTTCATGCATGTTAACATCAGAAGCCTCCTCCCTAAGTTTGTTTTATTCACTGCTTTAGCACACTCTGCCAACCCGGATGTCCTAGCCGTGTCTGAATCCTGGCTTAGGAAGGCAACCAAAAACCCTGAAATTTCCATCCCTAAATATAACATTTTCCAACAAGATAGAACTGCCAAATGGGGCGGTGTTGCAATCTACTGCAGAGACAGCCTGCAGAGTTCTGTCTTACTATCCAGGTCTGTGCCCAAACAATTTGAGCTTCTACTTTTAAAAATCCACCTTTCAGAAACAAGTCTCTCACCATTGTCACTTGCTATAAACCATATTCTGCCCCCAGCTATGCCCTGGACAGCATATGTGAATTGATTGCCCCCATCTATCTTCAGAGCTCGTGCTGTTAGGTGACCTATACTGGGACATGCTTAACACTCCAACCATCCTACAATCTAAGCTTGATGCCTTCAATCTATCATGGAACCTACCAGGTACAACCCCAAATCCGTAAACACAGGCAACCTCATATCATCCTAACTAACCTGCCCTCAAAATACACCTCTGATATCTTCAACAAAGATCTCAGCGATCACTGCCTCATTGCTTGCGTACGTAATGGGTCTGCGGTCAAACGACCACCCCTCATCACGGTCAAACGCTCCCTAAAACACTTCAGCGAGCAGGATTTTCTAATTGACCTGGCCCGGGTATCCTGGAAGGATATTAATCTCAAACCATCAGTAGAAGATGCCTGGTTATTATTTAAAAGTGCTTTCCTCACAATCTTAAATAATCATTCCCCATTCAAAAAATTTAGAACCAGGAACAGATATAGAACGTGGTTCACTCCAGACCTGCCTGCCCTTGACCAGCAAAAAACATCCTGTGGCGTACTGCATTAGCAGTTAGCCCCTGCGATATGCAACTTTTCAGCGAAGTTAGGAACCAATATACACAGGCAGTTAGGAAAGCTAAGGCTAGCTTTTTCAAACAGAAATGTGCATCCTGCAGCACAAACTCCAAAAAGTTCTGGGACACAGTAAAGTCCATGGAGGATAAGAGCACCTCTTCCCAGCTGCCCACTGCACTGAGGCTAGGAAACACTGTCACCAACGATAAAGCCACAATAATTTAGAATTTCAATAAGCATTTTTCTACGGCTGGCCATGCTTTCCACCTGGCCAACCCTACCCCGGTCAACAGCCCTGCACCCACCACAGCAACTTTCCCAAGCCTCCCCCATTTCTCCTTCACCCAAATCCAGATAGCTGATGTTCTGAAAGAGCTGCAAAATCTGGACCCCTACAAATCAGCAGGGCTAGACAATCTGGACCCTCTCTTTCCAAAATGATCAGCTGAAATTTTTGCAACCCCTATTACAAGCCTGTTCAACCTCTCTTTCGTATCTTCTGAGATCCCCAAAGATTGGAAAGCTGCCGCGGTCATCCCGCTCTTCAGAGGTGGAGACACTCTAGACCCAAACTACTACAGGCCTATATCTATCCTACCCTGCCTTTCTAAGGGCTTCGAAAGCCAAGTAAACAAACAGATCACAGACCATTTTGAATCCCACCGTACCTTCTCCGCTATTCAATCTGGTATCCGAGCTGGTCATCGGTGCACCGCAGCCACGCTCAAGGTCCTAAACGATATCATAACCTCCATCGATAAGAGACAATACTATGCAGCTGTATTTATCGACTCTGTCAATCACCACATTCTTATCGGCAGACTCAACAGCCTTGGTTTCTCAAATGACTGCCTCGCCTGGTTCACCAACTACTTCTCAGACAGAGTTCAGTGTGTCAAATTGGAGGGCCTGTTGTCCGGACCTCTGGCAGTCTCTATGGGGGTGCCACAGGGTTTAATTCTCGGGCAAACTCTTTTCTCTGTAAACATCAATGATGTCGCTCTTGCTGCTGGTGATTCTCTGATCCACCTCTTTGCAGGTGATACCATTCTGTATACATCTGGCCCTTCTTTGTTAACTAACCTCCAGACAAGCTTCAATGCTGTACAACTCTCCGTCCGTGGCCTCCAACTATTCTTAAATGCAAGTAAAACTAAATGCATGCTCTTCAACTGATCACTTCCCACACCTGCCCTGTCCAGCATCACTACTCTGGACAGTTCTGACTTAGAATATGTGGACATCTACAAATACCTAGGTGTCTGGTTAGACTGTAAACTGTCTTTCCAGACTCACATTAAGCATCTCAAATCCAAAATTAAATCTAGAATCGGCTTCCTATTTCGCAACAAAGCATCCTTCATTCATGCTGCCAAACATACCCTCGTAAAACTGACTATCCTACCAATCCTTGACTTCAGAGATATCATTTACAAAATAGCCTCCAACACTCTACTCAGCAAATTGGATGTGCCATCTGTTTTACCACCAAAGCCCCATATACTACCCACCACTGCGACCTGTATAATCTCGTTGGCTGGCCCTAGCTTCGTAATCATCGCCAAACCCAGGTCATCTATAAGTCTTTAGGTAAAGCCCCGCCTTATCTCAGCTCATTGGTTACAATAGCAGCACCCAACCGTAGCACACGCTCCAGCAGGTATATTTCACTGGTCACCCCCAAAGCCAATTCCTCCTTTAGTTGCCTTTCCTTCCAATTCTCTGCTGCCAATGACTGGAACAAATTGCAAAAATCACTGAAGCTGGAGACTCATATCTTCCTCACTAACTTTAAGGACCAGCTGTCAGAGCAGCTCACAGATCACTGCACCTGTACATAGCCCATCTGTAAATAGCCCATGCAAGTACCTCATCCCCATACTGTTATTTTTTTATTTTTTGCTCCTTTCCACCCCAGTATCTCTACAAGCACATTCATCTTCTGCACATATATCACTCCAGTGTTTAATTGCTAAATTGTAATTATTTCGCCACTATGGCCTATTTATTGCGTTACGTCCCTTATCTTTCCTTATTTGCACACAGTGTATATAGACATTTTTTTCTATTGTGTTATTGACTGTATGTTGGTTTATTCCATGTGTGACTCTGTGTTGTTGTTAGTGTCGCACTGCTTTGCTTTGTCTTGGCCAGGTCGCAGTTGTAAATGAGAACTTGTTCTCAACTAGCATACCTGGTTAAATAAAGGTGAAATTAATTAATTAATTAAATCTGGTAAAAGATAATACAATGAAAGAAAGAAAACTGTTTTTTTGTATATATTTTTTTTGTACCATCATCTTTGAAACGCAAGAGAAAGGCCATAAGGAATTATTCTAGCCCAGGCTCAATTTAGTCTTTGGCCACTAGATGACAGCAGTGTATATGTAATGTTTTAGAGTGATCCTATGAACTATCGCATATCTATTCAAAGTGTTGTATCAAGACTGCCCAAATGTTCCTAATTGGTTTATTCATACATTTTCAAGTTCATAACTGTGCGCTCTCCTCAACCAATAGCATGGTATTATTTCACTGTAATAGCTACTGTAAATTGGACATTGCAGTTAGATTAACAAGAATTCAAATATTTTTTGCCCACATCAGATATGTCTATGTCCCGGGATTTTTTTTGTTTCTTACACCCTCATGCTAATCACATTAGCCTATGTTAGTGCAACCGTCCCGAGGCTCGGACATCGATCCTGTAAAGGTTTTAAGCACAGGCAAAATCCTAGAACAAAATTGCTTCAGTCTGCTTTGCACCAGACACTGGATAGGAATTCCCCTTTCAGCAGGACAATAATAGTGGCCTACCATGAAGACAGTGAATGTTGCGAAGTGTCCAAGTTACAGTTCTGACTTAAATATGCTTGAAATACTATGGCAAGACTTGAAAATTGCTGCCTAGCCAAGATCCCCAACATCTTGACAGAGCTTGAAGAATTTTGAAAAGAATAATGAGCAAATACTGCACAATACAGGTGTGCATTGCTCTTCTGAGACCCAAGAAGTCTTACAGCTGTAATTGCTGCCAAAGGTGCTTCTAACATGTATTGACTCAGGGAGCTGAATACTTATCCAATGACTATATTTTAGTTATTTTATTTATCTTAAAAAATATATGATATCATTTTTTTCCCACTTGACAATAGTAGTTTGAGAACATTCCAAGATTTGGAAGACACGTACACATTACCAGGCAACTAGTAATATGTAGGTTTTCCCTTGGGAAACACAACTACCGAACCGTCCAATGATGGGATTTATAAATAAATGATCTGGGTTCCCAAAAAGACGTTACTCTATAATATATACAGTACACATTCTGAGCTAGTCATTAAAAAAGTATGAACCACAGATATACAGTGCCTTCAGAAAGTATTCATACCCCTTGACTTATTCCACATTTTGTTGTGTTACAGCCTGAATTCAAAATTGATTCTTTTTTTTTTATCTCACCCATCTACACACAATACTCCATAATAACAAAGTGAAAACATGTTTATTGAAACTGAAATACAGAAATATCTTATTTACATAAGTATTCACACCCTAGAGTCAATACATGTTAGACCTTTGGCAGTGATTACAGCTGTAAGTCTTTCTGGGTAAGTCTCTAAGAGCTTTGCACACCTGGATTGTACAATATTTGTCCATTTAGGGGTTAGACGGAGACATATTGGCCTTTGCGTCGGACTCGTTAAAGAAAATGAGGTGAGTAATCGCTGTTCTGATGTCAAGAAGCTCTTTTCGATCATATGAGACAGTAGCAGCAACATTATGTACAAAATACGTTACAAATAATGCGAAAATAACTAACAAAATAGCACAATTGGTCAGAAACCCGTAAAACGTCAGCCATCCCCTCGGGAGCAATTACTACTTGGGTGACAACTAAACCAAAAATCAGACGTTGTTTTTTTCATTGTAATTTGGTTGTGTTTTTAAATGTTGAAAGCATAGTGATAAAACATTGAAAATGCAACACATTTTTGGGTGTCTTTTTGAGTGGGTGAATATAGGTTGTATTCTCAATGATCAACGACTCAAACAAATATTACCCAATTATTCATGTTGTAATTACGTGGCGTGCCCAAATGAAATGAAATTATGTGGGTGATACAAAATAATTTTTGAATGTTGTGACAATGTTGACATTTTTACTCTAAGCCAGAATAAACGTAAAACTAAGGAAACCCAGTGTAATGGTCAAAGGTTAGAATTTATGTACCAGGTACATTTTTTTCCCCATTTGGGAGAAACGGAATCTTTGAAGACAGTTGCTTTATTTTTAGAGACACTATTACCACAGGAATGTATCGCTAGGATGAAGAGGTCAAAACTTGTTGAAAATAAAACGGAGAAGAGCCACAGAGACAAACAAACCTGGACAGAACACACAAACACCCACACACAGGCAGACAAGTATAAAAAAAACATGATTTCTAAAGGCTAGCTCTATCTATTGGCTCTCCCATGTGACCTGAGCAAGTGAGGTTCATACACTCTCTACAGCAGATGATGTATACAACCTTGCCATCTCTTGGTTACTTCATTCACAAGCATTCCTGTTACTCCTATCCGATTCCATGTCGGCCCCTATAGCCACTTCCTCTGACTCCTATACCCCCTCAGATGCTGTAGGTAAGGGAGATAGCGAATGGCAAGATAGGTAGAGGTAATATGGTCATGGCTCCATTCACAAGTATTTGACATTAGTCTATTTGAGTAAGGTCTGAATCAGGCCATCTGATTGATATGAATCAAGAAAGAGCACATGTAAATTAGAGGATTCTGCCATCTAGTGGTTTAGAGACGCCAGTGGCCTGAATCCTTTCCCTGCAATGTCCCATAAGGATTAGGCAAGGGTGCCACTTCTGAGTTCCCATTGGGTGAGCCATTCTATTGTACAGGTTACAGAGCAGCCAGCAGCGGTAAGGCTTCATTCTAACACTGTTCCACTAGCCATCAGTAGCCTGCCTGCCTGCCTGCCTGACTGCCTGCATGACTGCCTGCCTGCCTGCATGACTGCCTGCCTGCCTGCCTGCCTGCCTGCCTGCATGACTGCCTGCCTGCCTGCCTGCCTGCCTGCCTGCCTGCCTGCCTGCCTGCATGACTGCCTGCCTGCCTGCCTGCCTGTCTGTCTGTCTGTTTCTACTAATTTACCCTATGGGGATCAATTAACTATTCTCTGTCATCTTCTGCTTTTGTAGTAATATACTGTAACTACAGTTACAGTCTGATTAAATTGCCGGGTGTGTGTCACTGTATGTCTATGAAGAGGTGAAGATTAGGCTAGGAGGCATTTTAAAGCTCCCACAGATCATCGTTAGGAAACCGCAATTTACTCTCTCCGTCCATGTTAGCACACGTCTGCTAGAATAACAGTCATCTCTCTCATAGACACACTGCTGGAGTGGAGAGTGAGGGAGGAGGGAACAGGGGTAGACTGGGAATGGCAATACAGTTGATTTAATTTGAATTATGATTATGAGCTCTGGAAAATTGTCTTCACCAGAGGAAGACCTTAACAAACACTTTTCTGAATTTCAAATTGACCTCTAGCCCCAAGGGACTCAGAGCATTAGATAAGAGCAACTGTAAGTGCTTCACTCGTCCTTCATAAACTGGGTGGAATTTGCACCATTACTTACACTCACACAATAGTTTCAGATCAACAGGAGTGCCTACGGGCACGAGTGTTTTTGTTGTGTTCAAAAGTTGCTGTGGTCAAATGTGAAGGCGAGCTGTTATAGGGGTGTCATTCCAAGACTGACCTGATGGTGGCGATGCTGTTCACCAAATGTCTTCATGTGTCCCGCCCTATCAGGGATGGGCAAAAATAACATAATACCATAAAGATGAAATGCATCAAAATAAACTACAAAATACCTGTATAAACTACAAAATACTTGTATTTGGTAAATACTTGCATTTTGTAATGTTTTTAAATAAAATGTATCATTAAAATGTATTTCAAACTATAGGTAGCTAGCCGGAACAGCAACATATTCTGTTACAGTTACAAAAACATTTCTTGCTAAGACTGTGATATATTGTTGTTTATCTACATCAGTTAAGCAAGTCACTCTGGATAAGAGTGTCTGCTAAATGACCTAAATGTATATGAGAAAAAGAAAACACCAAAATAAACTGCAAAGCACACTGGGTATTATTATTTGCCTGGTTTCGGGGCGGAATAATACTCCTCACGCGTATTATGTATTCCCATTTATATTTAAATGTTTGTAATTTAGCAGACACTTTTATCCTTAGCGACTTACAGTTCATTTATTCATCTCAAGTACATTTTCCCTTCAACAAAGTATTCATCAACATTTGTACATATACATCACACCCTAGTGCCATCAGACTTCTGATACCAATGCTTGGTGAATTGGGGCCACAAAATGTGAACCGCTGTAAAAAATGGTATAGAAAAGTATTTTGTAAATCCAAAATACATTGGAGTGTAGTTCAGCCAAGTGTAATACAACATACAAAAAACTCAGAAGTAATTCAAATACATGTAACAGAATAGTCTGGTTCCTATGAACAACCAAAACGTTTAATGGGTCTACACTCAAAAAGATACATACACAGCCATTTCAGCTTTGCAGCTTTCTACAGCTTTCTATAATTTGATTTTGAATTTAAACAGCATTTCTAGGGAACAACTGATGAGCATCAGGTGCTTCTAATCAGGTTTGCCACTCATCTACCAATCAGGGATGTGGCTTTTCTGGACTACCTGTACACAAATCAGTCACAAAGGAACACAGAATTAAAGGGTATGGGAGAAGCACGAAGGGCAATTCATGAATCAATTGACTTAGGTGGGTCACTATGAACCCTCACACACAGTATTACAATATTCAGATATACTATTCAGTTAGTCCTATATAAACGTCAATTTTAAACATTTATATGATAATAGTAAGATTATACTGTTAGACTGGTTGAGATCATTTATATGTGTGATATAGATATATCTCCTACACATTTGGGTGACACGAGTTACTCCCTTACAAGCACTTTTAGACATGAACAATATCTAAATACAATGGATCATCGTCATCATGATCATCATCATCATTATTCTGTGTGATACCGACCGGATATGAAACCCACATTACCCATCTTCCCCAAGATCGTGTCACTGAGATAAAGGCTAGCTCTGGGAGCTAATAAAAGTTACAAGGTGTGAGGCAAGGTTACGCCAGTGTAGTTCACTAAATCTCCTCCACTACGACATATTCAATGAACCGTATAGAGTTGTCATTGTAGCCTACCTCTGTTGGACGAACCATGACTAATGCTGAAGCCATGCAAAATCAATGTGGATATCTCTTAAGCTGCCCTCCACCCACATAAACAAACATGATTTTTCTATTGTTTTCCCACATATTTCTCCAACCACCCACACACACACGGGCTCTCACACACACACACACACACACACACACACACACACACACACACACACACACACACACACACACACACACACACACACACACACACACACACACACACACACACACACACACTCACATTGGCTGTTATTGAGAGATAAACAGGACGTGTTGAATCACATCCTGGGTTATCACAGTGTTGAACAGGGGTGCATTCCTTGAAATACCACTAAAAGGTGAACCCCAGGGTTGAGTGGTGGTACTTAACAAAAAGCATGCCTGTGATTGTCTGTGGCTTGTGACTCAGCTCTTCACATGGTTAGAGTTCATCTGTAAAAAGTGTTTTGGGGAAATATGCTGCATACCCTTTCAAAGTACTGTAGCTATAATGCAGGAAGACACGTGACTAAACAATAGGAAGAAGCCGCCGTCCACACACTCAGATCCATGCAACTTCCAGTTTTACCATGCTTTTGATCACAATAGAACTTCCTCTGAGTGGTTCTATGCTCTGCTCAGATCACTGCTAGTGTAATGAAAGTGAACCACCATGCGTGATGAGTAGCCATGTCTGAGAACCCACAAGTTAACGCACTCATTAGCTCAGCCCACTAACAACGTCTTGTGGCGTGTAAACGACCTGGAAATTAGACTTTGGTCAAACAACCCATTTCACATGCTTGTTTTTTCAGAGTAAAAATAGCTCTAGGCCGTGTGATCAATCAGAGTGATCTGATAGGCTGAGACAAAATGTTTCCCAAGGTCTCGACATGGGGAGTACACACACTTATGCAAGGGATCTGACACATGCACACACACACACACACACACACACACACACACACACACACACACACACACACACACACACACACACACACACAGATACACTGGAGACGTTGGCTGGGCGGGGAACTGGATGGGGGAAAGTGTGTGTGTGTGTGTGTGTTGGCGAATGGAGGGGTACAAGGGTAATCAAAATAACCAATATTATAGTGTGTGTGTGTGTGTGTGTGTGTTTGAGTGTGTGTGTATGCGTGTGTCTCTTCATAGTCCACGTTGTGCCGTGAGGTGTTTTTTAAATAGAATTTGACTGCTCGCTTGAGTTACTAGTGGAATGTGGAAGAGAGTTCCATGTAGTCATGGCTCTATGTAGTACCTGTGCGCCTCCCAGAGTTTGTTCTGGACTTGAGGACTGTGAAGAGACCCCTGGTGGCATGTCTTGTTGGGTATATATGGGTGTCGGAGCTGTGTGTTATCAGTCTGAACAGACATAATCTGGTGCTTTCAACATGCCAATACCTCTCACAGAGTAGTGATGCAGTCTATGTCTCCTCTACTTTGAGCCAGGAGAGATTGACTTTTATGTTATTGAAATTAGCACCTCTGTGTACATTTAAGGGCCAGCCGTGCTGCTCTGGGTCAACTGTTAGAGGATTCTGCTGAACGGATTCTAAACAGCTTCTACCCCCGAGCCATAAGACTCCTGAACAGCTAATCAAATGGCCACCCAGACTATTTGCACCCCCCACGCTGCTGCTGCTACTCTCTCATTATCTATGCATAGCCACTTTAATAACCCTACCTGCATGTACATAATTACCTTAAATACCTCAATTCCCTTGACATCAGTGCTCCCACAGATTCACACATTTTTTAAATTTTACCTTTATTTTACTAGGCAAGTTTACTAGGCAAGAACAAATTCTTATTTTCAATGACGGCCTAGGAACAGTGAGTTAACTGCCTGTTCAGGGGCAGAACGACTTTGTACCTTGTCAGCTCAGGGATTTGAACTTGCAACCTTTCAGTTACTAGTCCAATGCTCTAACCACTAGGCTACCCTGCCGCCTCTGTACCGGTGCCCCCTGTATAAAGCCCCGCTATTGTTATTTACTGCTGCTTCTTAATGATTTGTTTTTCATCTCTTACTTTTTTTTGTTGGTATTTTCTTAAAACTGCATTGTTGGTTAAGGGCTTGGTAAGTAAGCATTTCACTGTAAGGTCAACACCTGTTGTATTCGGCGTATGTGACAAACAACGTTTGATTTGATTTGATGTCAGAGGACGTAAATCTGTAACACATATGTTAATTCAGACTGTGATCGAAAATGTCAAAAGCTGCAGTCTAAAAAGTCTAAAAAAACAACTCCCAAAATCTTATTAACGATTTATTTCAGCCAATCATAAGTCATTTGTGTCTGTGCTCGTACATATTGAGTTTCCTTCCCTATAATTGTGCTAAAAGTCAGTTAAATAGCATCGTATCTGGTCAAACATAAAACAAATTTGAGTGGAAGGACTTTTGCTTCCCTCTAGGCCTGAGGGCACACATTTTCCTGTAGGCTTAGATTGAATAGATGGCAAATAGGAGTGGCAATATAGTCTGCTAGAATTCTCAGTAATTTTCCATCCAAGTTGTCAGCACCAACTAATTTGTCATTATTGATAGACAATAATTGTTTCTCTTCCATGCATGAGAGTTAAGTCTCATGCATGGAAACACTGAACAGGTGAGACAGTTACAGTCAGTTATATCCATTATTCCTTTCCACTCTGTCCACTTATCCTCTCCAAGCTGATCCAGGAGATGGGTTAGGACTTGGTGAGACTGTGGTTGGTCCTGCATAATGTGGTTCCCATGTCTCTTCCAGGATTTAATGGTCTGACAAAGAGGGAATATGACAACTTCTGTTCACTTTATGACATGATGGGCGGCTTTTTGAGCTTCCCTCAGGTCACATACCAAGGAATGTGTGTGCGTGCGTAGGTGCGTGCACCACTCTCTATTCCCACCAGGTCTGTGTTACATAAACTACTGAAACAAGCGGTTTGTGTTGAAATGGCAGGGCCCAAGATAAGATCTGCTAGAATGCTCAAGAACCCACTGCTATGGAGGACAACTGCAGGGTTGTGTTAGAGGTATGTTGACTCTAACCTGGAGAGGATTCCAATATGACAACTCCAGACCTCTGAGAGGGAAGGAGGGATATATCATATATCACTAGGGAGAATGTTTCTCTGTCTAGGATGAAACACACACATACACGCACACCACAGGAGGTTGGTGGCACCTTAGAAAAGGAAGGGTTCGTGATAATGGCTGGAGCAGAATAGGTGGAATGGTATCGAATACATCAGACGCATGATTTCCATGTGTTTGATGCCATTCCATTTGCTCCGTTCTGGACATTAGTATAAGCAGCCCTCCCCTCAGCAGTCTCATGTGACGCATACACACACACAATGGAGGCTGGTGGGAGTAGCTATAGTAGGATGGGCTCATTGTAATGGCTGAAATGGAATTAATGGAATGGAGTCAAACGTGGTTTCCATATGTTTGATGTGTTTGATACCGCTCCATTTATTACATTCCAGCCATTACATTCCATCCTATAGCTCCTCCCTCCAGCTCCTCCCACACACACACCGGGGCATGGGGTGAGGTCTTCATGCAGCAGCCCAGTTCAAAGGTCAAGCTACTGATTTGACACCTCTTCTAAATAACACACACACTATGTCACCCTTTAGATACCACCACCACCCTCCCTTTCGAAAACAAATTATATTCTCTCCGCCTCTCTTCCTCCCCCTTAAGTTCCTCTGCCAATTCTCCCTCTTCCCCCCCTCTCCACTTTCTCATCCTCCACTTTCTCATCCTCTCCATGTCTCCCCTTCTCATCCTCATTTCCTCTCTCTTTCTCCCTCTCTCTTCCTCTCCCTCTGTCCCACTCTTCCCTCTCTCCTTCTCTTCATCCTCTTCTCCCCCCTCCCCTGCTGAAAACTCTGCATAGACCAGCATACATTTCAAGATGGCCTAGCTGGTTATGCTGGCTGACCAGCATGGTCAAGGTCAAGTTGATCTGACCAGCATGGTCTAGCTGGTTATGCTGGCAGACCAGCATGGTCTAGCATCAAGGGTGGGCTATTCCAGTCCTCGAGGGCCTGATTGGTGTCACAGTTTTGCCCCAGTCCCAGCTAACACACCTGACTCCAATAATCATCATCATGATCTTCAGTTTAAAATGCAATTTTATTAAATCAGCTATGTTTGCTACGGATGGAGAAGAAGTGTGACACACCAATCAGGCCCTCGAGGACTGGAGTTGCCCACCCCTGGTCTAGCTGGTTATGCTAGCAGAACAGCTTTCATTGTACTTTCACTGGTGACCAGCTTTCGTTGTTTTTTCTCTGGTGACCAGCCTTGGTTGTGTTTTTCTCTGGTGACCAGCCTTGGTTGTGTTTTTCTCTGGTGACCAGCCTTGGTTGTGTTTTTTCTCTGGTGACCAGCCTTGGTTGTGTTTTTCTCTGGTGACCAGCCCTGGTTGTGTTTTTCTCTGGTGACCAGCCTTGGTTGTGTTTTTCTCTGGTGACCAGCCTTGGTTGTGTCTTTTCTCTGATGACCAGCCTTGGTTGTGCTTTTCTCTGGTGACCAGCCTTGGTTGTGTTTTTCTCTGGTGACCAGCCTTGGTTGTGTTTTTCTCTGGTGACCAGCCTTGGTTGTGTTTTTCTCTGGTGACCAGCCTTGGTTGTGTCTTTTCTCTGATGACCAGCCTTGGTTGTGTTTTTCTCTGGTGACCAGCCTTGGTTGTGTTTTTCTCTGGTGACCAGCCTTAGTTGTGTCTTTTCTCATTAGACACTAGTGACCAGCATAAGCAAAACCAGCATCAAGTCACATTATGCTGGTTTGCAAAGTGATGTTTAATTTCTATTGGAATCCAGACAAAATGGGATGCCTGCCAGGGTTAGAAAGATAAATTAGATAAATCATTTAAACTGGAACAACCATTTCAGTAACGGGTGCAATAGGTCCAACTAACAGATTGGATTACTTTAAAACATGTTTGGTATTTGTCTTTGTGTAGCATAACATACATTTATTGATTAATGAATCAATCTATATACTGTACATGCAAAAACCCAGATATTGAAACAAACAATTCAAAAATATATAATAGCATTAGCGCCTGCTGGGAAATATGATAATGCTGGGCATGGTTTTGCAGAGCAGCAGAATTCTGATTACTTGGGAGTCAACCTCACTTGGGATTTGAACTCACAACCTTCCAGTTACCCGCAACCTGCATCTCCTGCAGGTGTGACAAAGATTGTTAAAAGATTACAACCAATAGACATTGTGTCATTTGTCACTATGGTGGAACCATTTTGGGTACCACATAAAACCCGCTGTATTTATTAAGGATCCGGATTACCTGCGGTCTTCCTGGAGTCCAGCAACATTAAGGCAGTTATATACAACTTAAAATAATACATGACATTACATTTCACAACACAAGTCTGTTCCCTCAGGCCACTACTCTACTATCACATATCTACAGTACATAACTCATGTCTACGTGTGCGTAGAGTGAGTGTCTTATGTGTATGTGTGTCTGTGCCTGTGTGTGTGTCTTTTCACAGTCCCACTGTTCCATAAGTTGTATTTTTATCCATTTTTACAAATCTGATTCTACTTCTTGCATCAGTTGCCTGATGTGGAATAGAGTTCCATGTAGCCATGGATCTATGTAGTACTGTGCGTCTCCCATAGTCTGTTCTGGACTTGGGGACTGGGAAGAGACTTTTGGTGGCCTGTCTTGTGCGGTATGCATGGGACACATAGGTGTCTGAGCTGTGTGCTAGTAGTTTTAACAGACACCTCAGTGCATTTAGCTTGTCAACATTTCTTACAAAATAAAGTAGTGATGAAGTCAATCTCTCATCCACTTTGAGCCATGAGAGATATACATGCATATTATTAATGTTAGCTCTCTGTGTACATTTAAGGGCCAGCCGTGCTGCCTTGTACTGAGCCAATTGTAATTTTCCGAGGTCCCTCTCTTTTGGTACTTGACCACACAGGAATCCAGGTGCAACAAAACTGGAGAGCCTGTAGGACCTGCCTTGTTGATAGTGTTGTTAAATTTGTACTTGTAGGGTAGGGGGAGCCTTTTGAGTTCCATTTAGAACCCTCTAATGAAGAACCCTCTGGTTCTTGGTAGAACCAATGACAGGTTCTACGGTTATACTTATAGGATACTTCAGATGTGCTTATGGCACACACTGGCTACTGAGTTGCAGTAAAAAATACAGTATTTGTACAGCTGAATTAAGGTGTTACTGTTGTAAAACTTGTTTTTGTTTACCTTACCTTCACTGCACTTTGTTATTGTAAAATTCACAGTAACTTACTGATCTCTGTCATGCACCTGTTGGTGTAGCAGGAAGCTTAGTTTGCTGCCAACCTGGAGTTTGAGGCCAGGTGAGGTTGGCTCCCATGTGTGCTCACCACAAAGAATGCTTAATAGTAGTCACCTAATGTTATAACCTTTCTTGTAATAATCCTGTACCCTAATTTTGAGGGTGTGTGGTTCTGTGGCAGTCGGTTTCGTTCAAGATGAAGGAGGATGATCTTTTTTTTTCATGAGCATGGCCTTATTTCTATTACAGCATATTGGATGACTGTCATTCATATCCATTAACCCAGCTCAATGTAACATCAATAGATTTAGGCTACTACATTATACTAAAATGTTCCCTGTACCCATCATTAGGTTGCTACAACCTAGCCTATGAATGAAAGTTTACAATGTAGGTGCACAGGTCGAGACAATTTTGAGTAATCAAGGTGACAGACAGTAACACATTCAATACCAGTTCTGTACTCTAACACTTTGAATTTGAAAGGATACAATGACAATGAGGGTGAAGTGCAGCACTGTCAGCTTTCACTAACGACACAAATGAATACACCTGCCTAACGACACACATCTGTGATGCCAATTCAACAAATACTTGTAGTACCTTAAAATGGGGGGTCCATGTACAAAAGGTGCTGTCATTTCTAAACCTCAAATGTAAGCTGACAGTCTGCACTTCACCCTCATTGACATTGTATCCTTTCAAACTCAAAGTGCTAGGGTACAGAACCAAAATAACTAAAAAAATGGTCACTGTCCAATGAATTATGGTGCTCACTGTATAATTCATTCTAGCATCTATCTTCTTGCTCTCCTCCGCTCACCTTTTCCCTTCGCCAGTGGACTTCAAGTGCACAACACATCAGCTGTCTGGTACCAGGTGAAAAAAACCCATTTCCAAGCCAAACCTTCATATCATGACCGCTAACTGCTACACATCATAGTCAACACAGCTATTTAAACTAACGTGTTAGTAAACCCGCTACAATCATGCAGTACAGTGTATACAGTTAGCAGTAAGCAGTTTAGCAGTTACACCGAAGGGCATACATTTATAAAACCAAAAGCTTACCATGACTTGGAAGAGTTCCAGTGTTGGATAGCCATACACAGCTAGCTAACATATTTTGCCTCTCTCTTTGAGCCGGGTGTTTGAGTAGTCCAAACCAGCTAGCTGCATTTGATGCTAGCTAAGCAAGTGAAAGTGAAAGTTTAAAAAAATATATGTTCTCTCTTTCTCTCTTGTTTCTCCTTAATTTTGGAAGAAATCTATTTGTTCAGAACTGTTAAATTGTTGTCTTTCTCTCTCTTTGAGTCAATGACTCACTGTAGTGTTATGCACTGTGCTAGCTAGCTAGCTGTAGTTTATGCATTCAGTACTAGATTAATTCTCTGATCCTTGGGTGGACAACATGTCAGTTCATGCTGCAAGGGCTCTGATAGGTTGGAGGATATACTCCTGAAGTTGTCATAATTACTGAGTAAGTCTGTGAAAGGCGATGAGAACCATTAGCCTCCTAGGTTTTATATTGAAGTCATTGTACCCAGAGGAGGATAGAAGCTAGCAGTACTCTGGCTTAACCATGGTGATACCCTACAGAGTACTGCTGAGGGTACTTCAGACGTTCATTTCAAAACAGTGTGTTTAAATCAATTATTTGGTGACGTGAATATATTTAGCATAGTTTTATCTAACATAATACATTTGAAATATATAACTATTAAAATGTTTCTGAAATTCACTGAGGAGGCTGGTCCTCCCATTCCTCTTCCGAGGAGCTTCCACTGGTGTGGATACAGTTGAAGTCGGAAGTTAGGTTTCAACCACTCCACACATTTCTTGTTAACAAACTATAGTTTTGGCAAGTTGGTTAGGAGATCTACTTTGTGCATGACACAAGTAACTTTTCTAACAATTGTTTACAGACAGATTATTTCACTTATAATTCATTGTATCACAATTCCAGTGGGTCAGAAGTTTACATACACTAAGTTGACTGTGCCTTTAAACAGTTTGGAAAATTCCATGATGTCATGACTTTAGAAGCTTCTGATCATTTGAGTCAATTAGAGGTGTAGCTGTGGATGTATTTCAACACCTACCTTCAAACTCAGTGCCTCTTTGCTTGACATCATAGGAAAATCAAAAGAAATCAGCCAAGACGTCAGAAAAAAAATTGTAGACCTCCACAAGCCTGGTTCATTCTTGGGAGCAATTTCCAAACGCCTGAAGGTACCACGTTCATCTGTACAATCAATAGTACACAAGTATAAACACCATGGGACCATGCAACCATCATACCGCTTAGGAAGGAGACGCGTTCTGTCTCCTAGAGATGAATGTACTTGGGTACGAAAAGTGAAAACAACAGCAAAGGACCTTGTGAAGATGCTGGAGGAAACAGGTACAGTAATCTCCACAGTAAAACGAGTCCTATATCGACATGGTGACCGCTCAGCAAGGAAGAAGCCGCTGCTCCAAAACCGCCACAAAAAAGTCTGACTACAGTTTGCAACTGCACATGGGGACAAAGATTGTACTTTTTGGAGAAATGTCCTCTGGTCTGATGAAACAAAAATAGAACTCTTTGTTCCAAATGACCATTGTTATGTATTGAGAAAAAGGGGGATGCTTGCAAGCCGAAGGTATACCATCCCAACTGTGAAGCACGGGGGTGGCAGCATCATGTTGTGGGGGTGCTTTGCTGCACGAGGGATTGGTGCACTTCACAAAATATGTGGATATATTGAAGCAACATCTCAAGACATCAGGAAATTAAAGCTTGGTCGCAAATGGGTCTTCCAAATGGACAATGACCCCAAGCATTCTTCCAAAGTTGTGGCAAATTTGGCTTAAGGACATCAAAGTCAAGGTATTGGAGTGGCCATCACAAAGCCCTGACCTCAATTCTATAGAACATTTGTAGGTAGAACTGAAAAAGCGTGTGTAAGCAAGGAGGCCTACAAACCAGCTCTGTCAGGAGGAATGTGCCAAAATCCACCAAACCTATTGTGGGAAGCTTGTGGAAGGCTACCTAAAACATTTGACCCAAGTTAAACAATTTAAAGGCAATGCTACCAAATACTAACTGAGTGTATGTAAACTGACCCACTGGGAATGTGATGAAAGAAATGCAAGCTGAAAAAATAATTCTCTCTACTATTATTCTGACATTTCACATTCTTAAAATAAAGTGGTGATCCTAACTGACCTAAAACACTGAATATTTACTAGGATTAAATGTCAGGAATTGTGAAAAACTGAGTTTAAATGTATTTGGCTAAGGTGTATGTAAACTTCTGACTTCAACTGTATATGTTCTTGGTAATAAAGATGCACTTGGTGGCACTACTGAAACATTAATGCACTTCTGCCAAAAAGCTTGCAAGTTCAAATCCCCAAAGCCTTTATGCACACTTTACATTAAATGTCCCTGAGCACTACCATTTATTTTTATTTTTTTATTTTTACTAATTCAATTTGTTGCTTGGACTTATTGCACCAGTTACTGAAATGGTTCTCATTTATTCATTTTTCTAATCCTGTTAGTTATTCTGAATCCAGATTGTTGGTGAATAAAAGTTAAATTATTTTGCTATTGCCACTCAGGCTCAATTCCAATAGGAAGTTGACATCACTTTGCAAGCCAGTATTTTGAATATGCTGGTACGCTGCTGACCAGTGTCAGAAACACACCGAAGGCTGGTCACCAGCTAAAACACAACGACGGCTGGTCACCAGCTAAAACACAACGATGGCTGGTCACCAGCTAAAACACAACGAAGGCTGGTCACCAGCTAAAACACAACGACGGCTGGTCACCAGCTAAAACACAACGACGGCTGGTCACCAGCTAAAACACAATGAAGGCTGGTCACCAGCTAAAACACAACGCTAAAACACAACGAAGGCTGGTCACCAGCTAAAACACAACGCTAAAACACACCGAAGGCTGGCCACCAGCTAAAACACAACGATGGCTGGTCACCAGCTAAAACACAACGAAAGCTGGTCACCAGCTAAAACACAACGAAGGCTGGTCACCAGCTAAAACACAACGAAGGCTGGTCACCAGCTAAAACACAACGAAGGCTGGTCACCAGCTAAAACACAACGACGGCTGGTCACCAGCTAAAACACAACGACGGCTGGTCACCAGCTAAAACACAATGAAGGCTGGTCACCAGCTAAAACACAACGCTAAAACACAACGAAGGCTGGTCACCAGCTAAAACACAACGCTAAAACACACCGAAGGCTGGCCACCAGCTAAAACACAATGAAGGCTGGTCACCAGCTAAAACACAACGCTAAAACACAACGAAGGCTGGTCACCAGCTAAAACACAACGCTAAAACACACCGAAGGCTGGCCACCAGCTAAAACACAACGAAGGCTGGTCACCAGCTAAAACACAACGAAGGCTGGTCACCAGCTAAAACACAACGAAGGCTGGTCACCAGCTAAAACACAACGAAGGCTGGTCACCAGCTAAAACACAACGAAGGCTGGTCACCAGCTAAAACACAACGAAGGCTGGTCACCAGCTAAAACACAACGCTAAAACACACCGAAGGCTGGCCACCAGCTAAAACACAACGAAGGCTGGTCACCAGCTAAAACACAACGAAGGCTGGTCACCAGCTAAAACACAACGAAGGCTGGTCACCAGCTAAAACACAACGAAGGCTGGTCACCAGCTAAAACACAACGAAGGCTGGTCACCAGCTAAAACACAACGAAGGCTGGTCACCAGCTAAAACACAACGAAGGCTGGTCACCAGCTAAAACACAACGACGGCTGGTCACCAGCTAAAACACAACGAAGGCTGGTCACCAGCTAAAACACAACGACGGCTGGTCACCAGCAAAAACACAATGAAGGCTGGTCACCAGAGAAACACAATGAAGGCTGGTCACCAGAGAAACACAATGAAGGCTGGTCACCAGAGAAACACAATGAAGGCTGGTCACCAGTAAAAACACAATGAAGGCTGGTCACCAGCCTATGCTGGACTATGCTGTTTTTTTCAGCAGGGTCTCTTATCCTCTCTCATCCTGTCTCCCACTCTCTCCCTCTCTCCTGCTCCTCCTCCCCCCCATCTCCCCCAAGCCTGTGGAATCCCAGCCCCATCTACCTAAGTGTCACTGAGGAATGTTCCATCATTGAAATGGGGGAGAATGGCTGTGGCTAATATATAACCAATTACCCCGGGGACATTTCCTGTTTGTCCTTTGAGCTCCACCACAGCCTCAAAGTGCCAATTAGGCCCGGAATGCCAGAACATGGCTACTATTTGGCAGGGGTCAGCGCACCAGTGACCTCACATTCTAAAGGACTATTGTTCCCAGGCCCAGAGAGACTCCACAAGACACACACAGATAGAGATAGAGAAATGCACATACACACACTGCCCTGGCCCCTGGTGGACCGACATCAAGACCCCACTTTGTTTAAATAGCATTTGCCCACACAGCCACCCTCCATGCAAGGGATTAAACAAGGTGTGTGTCCAGCGTAGAATTGCATTATGAATGTTTGGCAGATATTAGATTGGCTGATGGAGCCCTTATGGAAAAAACTCATGAACTTCACATATGAACAGGTGATCTCACATGATCTCATATGATTTCATTTGAAGTTAATGTGATAACATGTGAAGCAACGTGATAACATAAAACTACACCTGACAACATGTGAGCACGTGTAAGAACATGACCTTATCTGAAATTAATGTGAAATAAATGTGACAATATGGGGATGCAAAATCTCAAATTGTGATAGCATGAAACTACACGTGACAACATGTGATAACGTAAAACTACACGTGACAACCCAATCTCATGTGAAATAAATGGGACAACATGCGATAAAATGGAACTACACATGATAACATGTGAGCATGTTAAAACATGATTTCATGTGAAATAAATGGGACAACATGGGGAGGCAAAATTTCAACATGTGATACTATGAATATGATACTGTATTTTATAGCTAAATTAATGCATTAATGTGAAAGGACACTATGATGCTGTATCTTGATTACTTGGGAATCAACCTGCCTCAGGATTTGAAGTCCTCACCTGTTGGTTGCTAGCTACAGTACCTGAAGTTCCTGCTGTGCCACCAGGTCCGTGGAAATAATGGAGATTGGCTATATGTTTATTGCCAAGAACACTTCTGCATTTTGCCTGAAGTTGCACTAAAATAAAGCAAATATATACAACAACTTGAAGGTGTTATTTCCATAGAATGAGAGTCTTTTGCTGTACTCTGATTTAAGTTACTGAAAGATCTTGTATAGTGACCACAATTGGGACTTAGAAGGGATAGGAACTCAAAACCTCTCTGTCGCTAGAAACCTGAAATATCCTGCTACAGTGCAGCTACACCAACAGATCTGTGAGCATGAAAGAGATACTGTATGATCACAGACATTGACAAGAATGCATTTCTGCACTTTGCTGAGTGCGGTCCAGAATCAAGTAAATAATTGTCCAATTATCACCACCAACGGAAAGCTAGCAGTGCAGGACACTTGACATCATAGAGTATACATTAATTCTTTGAAGATTTAAACTGGCAACTTCTTGATAGAGAGTACATCAATGTTTCTGCAGTGCCACCAGGTTCTTACTTATTGCTTGGAAAATACACAACATGACCAAATGTATGACCAAAAGACACCTGCTCGTCGAACATCTCATTCCAAAATCATGGGCATTAATATGGAGTTGGTCCCCCCTTTTCTGCTATAACAGCCTCCACTCTTCTGGGAAGGGTTTCCACTATATGTTGGAACATGGCTGCAGGGACTTGCTTCCATTCATCCACAAGAGCATTAGTGAGGTCGGGTTCGCAGTCGGCATTCCAATTCATCCCAAAGGTGTTTGATGGAGTTGAGGTCAGGGCTCTGTGCACGTCAGTCAAGTTCTTCCATACCAATCTTGACCATTTCTGTATGGACCTCGCTTTGGGGACGGGGGCATTGTCATGCTGAAACAGGAAAGGGCCTTCACCAAACTGTTGCCACAAAGTTGGAAGCACAGAATCATCTAGAATGTCATTGTGTGGTGTAGTGTCTTAATATAGAGGTTATTGTGCATTTCCCAGTAAGTTAATAGCAACTTTGTCACGTTCTGACCCTAGTTATTGTGTTAATTGTTTGTTTTAGTTGGTCAGGACGTGAGTTGGGTGGGCATTCTATGTTTTGTATGTCTAGGTTGTTTTTCTGTGTTCGGCCTAGTATGGTTCTCAATCAGAGGCAGGTGTCGTTAGTCTCTGATTGAGAATCATACTTAGGTAGCCTGGGTTTCACTGTTGCTTTGTGGGTAATTGTTTCCGTGTCTGTTTCACCACACAGGACTGTTTTGGTCTTTCACATTTGTTGTTTTGTCATTTGAAGTGTTCAGTTTGGATTTGTTATTAGTAGTCGATTCTGAAAATCTTTCGAGCGAATAGCCCTGTATTCACCTACAGTACCCACACGTCACTGTCAGTCCTACTCGAGAGCGTTGGTTAGTCAGGGATATCACACCACCACGCTGGTCCTCTCTGGAAACTAGTAGTTTGTAAGTTAATTGTAAAATTCACAATTTACTGGAATAACATTGCCAGTAACCTTCCAGACACGTTCTGTCACTAGCAATCTTTTTGGTCTCCCATGAGAGGGAGGTCATCCCAGTTATGTGCTCTGTTGTATTCTATTCATACAAAAAGCTGTCAGTTCTGCAGCCTTGTTAAAGGCTGGCATAAGTGCATGTGCCACAGAACAGACATACAATTTTTCATTTCTAGCTAGTCACCACGTCAGTGTAATACTCACTTTCCTACCAAACCATCAGGCCAATGTGTGTGTGATGGATTAGCTACGTTAAGTTACTGTGAATTTTAGAATTCCCACTTGCAAGTAGTTGACAGTAAGTTATTGTAAATTAAACATTAACTTCTCGTGAAACAGCTGCCATTAAGCTCCCGAAAAACGGACAGCAACCTCTTCACATTGCAACGATTGCAGAACTGATTGTGTCAAAAGAGGTGCTTAATCTTGATCTTTTTCTTCTTCTATGATATCATGGTGGTCCGCAAATGATAGTTTAAGTGCATGCCGCCACCTATTGTGCTGGAATGTACGATCAATCACGATCTGGCCAATTCTGTACAAACATGAAAAGTAAATCCCTAATTTCTACCACACCACTTCCCATTAAGTTTTAGCATTTTCAGAATCTTCTCTTGCTGAGCATGACTACCACACAATATTAACAATCTACCATTTCCAATGAACCGAGCTAATTTCACTTCACCTACCTCGTTCTCTATGGCATGAGTTACAGGGCCTCACTATCACCACTTTCCACTCCAACACATCACTACTCTTGCTTCCTACCTTGGCCCTCTTTCTGCTTCCTTTACTAGACGCTCCACTGCTTTCTGTATCATGATCTCTCACTTCTTCCTATGTCGTTCCACTACCGACCATTCCGGTCCTTGACCCTCATCCTCTCGCTCCATACCATCAGAACTGACGCCTATATTGTTTGCATTCCAGCACAGCTGTTGCTTCACCAACTTTTTCTCCATTTCATCCACACTGCGTGCCACCATTTCCCAAACAATGGATCAGCTCTACAGGCTTGAACAGCAACAAAGTGCTTCTTTGGCTACACTGAATCACTTTCTGTGATCAACACAAAAATAAAACCAATTAAACTTGTACAACATTCCGACTGACGGTTGGCACAAATACAACATGTTTTAGACCATGCCGCCAATACCGTCCCGCCAGCACATTGCCCCCACCTACAAGTGGAGTATACTGTAGCTGCGTTCACATGCTAGTCGGAACTCAGAAATGTTCGACTTGCTCATTCGTTGAACGTGGCACATGATTAGAAAGTCTGACATTTTTGAGTTTCCTAGTTCCGACGATCACATGAATGCAGCATAATGCTGCATTCGTAACCAAATGGGAAGTGGGAATTTACCACATAGGACTAGGAAAAATCCACTAACAGCATTTTTGGCAGTTAAATGCAACAACAAAACACGATTCATAAAAATCTATCTATTTTTTTGAACACTATAATTTGTTTACAAGCATGATACCTGTACTTTTAGTTTTTGGTTTACGCAGCTTGTAGGCCATTATCCAATCAGTTTTTCTCAATGAGTTCAAAACATGTAAATGCATTCAACTGGTATTTACAACTTCACAACTGGTAAATTCCCACATCCCACATGGTTACAAACACAGCACTAAATGTAATATATTGGGTATATAATTTATATAATTTACCCTAAAAGGTTCCGACCAGTACCATGTGAGTTCCTGCATACCTCTGAAGGTACTTTATGTGTACCTTTGGCCTTTCTATACATCAGAGAACAACACTGTACCGTAACGCAGTTATGCCTCCGACACTGCCAAAACACCAGCTATGCGGGTGTCGGCTATCTCGTTTATGGTTAATCTGATTTAATCTAGACCTTAAATGTCAAGTTTCACTGATAACTGTTACTTTTTCATTGGTGTTGTCAGATAACCACACAATTATTGACCTGATACCAGGCAACTTTTAGCAAAATTTTGAAATGTATTCTTGCCGATAACTCTATGGTCAATCTCTATCATGGCCACAAACCTAGTGGCGAAGCAGGAAACAGTTTAGTTACATGTTGAACCACATGATTTCACATGTGAAAAATAGTTTTTGGAGCATTTCACGCATGAGAACTTTTGAACACCTCAAACGTGACAATAAGCTTTTGAAATCATTCACATTTAATTTTATGTGTTGCAGCTAAAGTATGAACCCACGTGGGGTTTGAACTCACAAGCTCCAGAGTTGAGGTACTCTGACCTTTCCACTGCACCACAAAGTCTAACATTCCCATACACATTCATTACCTATAATACATCTCTGCACTTAGAAAATGAGCACCATCTGCACTGCTATTTTAGTTATCAGTTATTCTGACTAATCTCTCATCATTGATTACATTTACTTATTTCAGCAATTTGAGAGTTTTCTGTATAATGTTGTTGGGGCATATTATTCTGTTTTAATGTTACACCTGACTCACTATGATAAATATACTTGTTATTCTCGAGTGTATTTTTAATAAAGTGAAATCAGTTATTGACGCAGACATGGTGGCATAGCAGGATGATTGGAATGCAGTCAATCAAGAAGTTGTCCATTCAAATCCCAGTTAAGAACATGCTAAATAATAATTACTGAATAAACATACAGTACACAAAGTATGTAAGTTGAAAACACTATACACTAAGTATACCGAACACCTTCCAAATATTAATAAGTTACCCCCCTTTTGTCCTCAGAACAGCCTCAATTCATCAGGGCATGGACTCTACAAGGTGTTGAAAGTGTTCCACAGGGATGCTGGCCCAAGTCGACTCCAATGCTTCCCACAGTTGTGTCAAGTTGACTGGATGTCCTTTGGGTGGTGGACCATTCTTGATACCCACGAGGAACTATTGAGTGTAATAAAAACAGAAGCATTGCAGTTTTTGACACAAAACGGTGTGCCTGGCACCTACTACCATACCCTGTTCAAATGCACTTAAATATTTTGTCTTGCCCATTCACCCTCTGAATGGCACAGATACACAATCCATGTCTTAATTGTCTCAAGGCTTAAAAATCCTTCTTTAACCTGTCTCCTCCCCTTCATCTACACTGATTGAAGTGGATTTAACAAGTGACATCAATAAGGGATCATAGCTTTCACCTGGATTCACCTTGTCAGTCTATATCATGGAGAGAGCAGGTGTGCTTACAGTTTTTCCCAATTGTTTACACACTAAAATTGGAACTTGAAACGCAATCACCGAAACCTGAAACTCATGTACCAAATCCCTAAACCAAGTCTGCAGAATTGCAAGCACAATTCTTGCTTTACACTCAGTTTTCAATTCTATATCACACTTTTTGCAAAACACTACACACAGTTCTCTACATTAGGCCCAACATTCAAAATTAAAATATCTTTAGTCCCTTTGGAAAGGAACGCCAATCACAATGCCAAGCACTATACACCAATTGGCAACACCCACTCCTCACAGATGTAAACATTAGTTGCTGAATTGTTCACTTCGAAATCAGAGCTTTAGCAATATAAAAGGCCATGAGCTCTCCTGTTTTGGAGGAAAATGGAAGTCAATGGTGAAGCAGGAGCTGGAGGTGAAGGAGTTGGAGGATGAGGAAGGACAGTCGTCTCAGATGAGATCAGGGCCACATTGGTTGGCCGTGCTCAACCATGGATTGAATATGAGGGATGCTGGGCAGAGAGTTCAGCCCAAACTGGGCCGCTACACAGTTGCATCTATCATCTGTACATTCAGAATTGAAAACCGGCAAGTTACCTACCATCTACACTATGCTCTTTATGTATGTATACTGAAGTATACTGCAGTCCGACATCAGTAGGCTTATGTTACTCAGTGATTGTTGGCCAATGTTACAGTAATGTCATTTCATATTGAAAGAAAATAGATTATCTTAGCTTACTGTACCCAATCATATTTGTGGATCTTCTGCAGAACTGAGAGACGGCCAGGCCATGGTAGAAGACACGGGCTGTTCACACCAGAACAGGAGACCCGCTGTTGTGAACATGGGGGTGGCAAACAATACCATTAGACTACGAGAAATCCAGACAATGAGAAATTGCAGACAACAGAATATTCAATAACATTCACCAGGCTTGTCTACATTGGATCGTGTATTACAGTGCAACTGAATCTGGATGAAACAGGTCTACAGGGTTCCATTTGAGCAAAACTCAGCGGGTTAAAGAACAGTGCTATGAATATGTGCAAGTAAGTACTATACTGTGAATTTACTATCATATCAGCACTGTATAGACACATTACAGTACTGTAATCCAGTATATTGTGCCTTACCATACTGACTGCTCTAGGTCTATGTCACTTATTGTCTTGTCTGTTTCAGAGAGTCTTGGAGTTGGATGCCCCTGTAATTCAGCACGTTTATATTTACATTAAGGCTGGCTTCAAACTACTGTATCCAAAAGAAGGGGACAGAACATTGTTGGTCATTGTGAATGTCCCTGAACAGCGTGGAGGGAATATCACCATGTGCGCAGTCGTTAGCCAGCAAGGCGTCCTCAATCACCATGCCAACCTTGGTCCCTACAACACCACCCTTCTCATCACATTCCTGGACACATTACATGGCATCCTCATTCCAGCTGAGCAGAGGGGTGGACCAGAGCAGCCCAGGTATGTTGTCGTCTGGGACGACGTGAGTTTCCACCGGGCTGCTCTGGTCCACAACTGGTTCATCGACCACCCGCAATTTATGGTTCTATACCTCCCACCATATTCCCCGTTCCTAAACCCAATTGAAGAGCGTTTTTTCGGCATGGTGATGGAAGGTGTATGACCGCCATCCCCTCGCAGGCATGCCTCTTCTCCAGGCAATGGAGGATGCATGTGGTGAAGTTGACGTGGGGGCTTTCAGCGGCTGGATCCGTCACCCCAGAAGAGTGTCTTTCCCCGCTGTTTAGCCAGGGAGAACATGGCTTGTGACGTAGATGAGGTGCTGTGGCCAGACCAAAATAGTGTCAGGATACAGCCTAATGTCTTTTTTCTTATATTTTGCGTGTGTTTTTGCCTTTTTGTGTTCAGAGTTTTGAAATAATTAGCCACTTTAATAAATAAAGAAATGTACAGAAAACCCTTTGCCTCCCTGACTGTTTTCTCCTGCTGGATATGGAAAGTGTTACATACAAAACACAAAGTTTCACAAATACTGCATTTTGGAGATGAATGTTTGTTACGGTATTGTGTTTATGTATATTTGAGTAGGTATACATTACTGGAACAATCCTTTCAAACCGGCTACAGTGTAACCGAAATGCAAAAGGCATAAACCTACTGATGGGATCTTCCTAGTAGTGTTTTGTGTTGAGCACCTCAGTGTGTTGTTGGTAGACCGATCTATTCATATGCTGCGTGTCATTTTGATGCAAAACATATTTTGGAAAGCGCTAAAACGGTTTTGAATGCAGTATTTGCATTTGCTAGAGGTTTGTGTCTTGGGGGGGAAATGGGCCAAAGATTCAGCAAACGTGTATAACCTGTAATATGTTGTATACTCGTATGTTAAAAGCACTATGTTAATCATAATGACTCATCTTTGTTTGCAGGGCTTCACCTGAGAAATATCATCACATTTGAAATGTTCCAAAAACACATGGCTTCACATGTGGTTTTTCCTTAACGGAGGCGAGGGCAATTTCTTTTCAAAGCGGCTGCCTACCTGAGCCTTTGTGTCCCAGTACAGCTCAGAGGTTCACACATACACACACACACACACACACACACACACACACACACACACACACACACACACACACACACACACACACACACACACACACACACACACACACACACACACACACACACACACACACACACACACACACACACACACACACACACACACACACACACAGACACAGACACACACTTGGAGGTATGCAGTTGCGTTAACAGAAACCTGACCTACCTGACAGATCGAAACTACACCCACACGCTGTTAACCCTTCAACACCTGGCGTGGGAAATAAACCCTGGCATGAGATACCTGCCCTAACACACCAGAGAGAGAGATGCACTGCTGGATAGAAGGAGGGAGGGATGGGTGGACAGTCTAGAGGAGAGAAAAAATGTCACAAGTTTTTTTAGTTTCCCTCTTTGGCTCTCTCTTGGCCTTTCATCGGCCGGGCCAGGCTGCTGTGGGGTCAAAGGGCTGTTTGGCTACTGTGAAAACATGATTGCAGCCTTGTTGCCCAATGCATTGGTTTTAAAATATGGAGCTGTCTGTGGGTCCACTCGGTTACAGGCGCAACCGTTGCAAACCTTCACTGCCATGTCCCCTATTCTCTCTGCCACAAAGAGCATGTGAGAGCGAGACCTTGTGTCTTTGTATTTTTTTCATTTAGTCCACTGTTGATATGGCCCAAAAATGTTTTACATGTCAGCAGAGTTAATATATTGGACAATCAAGAAGCAAAGTGTCACACGATGCAAAACAAATCAAGTGATTTGAAAAACTTGACTGCTGACATGCGAAACATTTTGTGACTGTATAACAGTGGACTAATGAAAAAAAGTGGATTTTTCCTTTAAGGCCTTTCAATTCTACACAGTGTTTTTTCTACACTGGAGTTTTTACATCAGTGGAGTCTGCTGAGGGTGGACGGCTCATAAGACTGTCTGGAACGGCGTTAATGGAATGGCATCAAACACATAGAAACCATGTCTTCCATACCATTCTACTGCCTCCGCTCCAGCCATTACCACAAGCCCGTCCTCCCCAATTAAGGTGCCACCAACCTCCTGTGTTTCACATGTAGCTTATAGACCTACAGAAATGCTGGGAATTCTTGGCATCAGAAAAAATATTAGTGTACACAACAGATGGTGTGGAGTCAGCTTCCCTCTAACCACTTTTGAAGAATAAAGTCTGATGAACGTTGCTTTTGAGGGAAATGATCCTTTTAAAAGGTCTTTATGCTCCAATACAGTTATTTTAACTCCGAGGTTCAATGACCTTTTACTCCCATTCCCTCCAAACGTCACAGTCATGTTTTTGTCTATCGTGTGGCTGTAGAACATTTGTATCAGCTGAAATCTTTAACCATCTTTAACCACCAATTTAATATGATCTCTTTCTTTGACTGTGTTTTCAGTGTTCCAAATGGACAGGGTTTCTATAAATTACCAAAGCCAACATGTTAATGTACAAAGCTAATGTTTGGAGGGTCGATTTTTATCAGTGATATGGAAGTGGAAAGTAACCCAAACTTTCATTGTGCCTGCGTCAGATTTAGTTGTCTTGTACGGCAAATCATCCAGGAGAGGAAATACACACACCACAGGAGGTTGGTGGCACCTTAATTGAACAGGCTCGGGGTAATGGCTGGATTGGAATAGGTGGAATGGTATCAAATACATCAATAATGCTATTCCATTCGCTCTGTTCCAGCCATTTATTACGAGCTGTCCACCCCTTAGCAGCCTCCACTGACACACACACACACACACACACACACACACACACACACACACACACACACACACACACACACACACACACACACACACACACACACACACACACACACACACACACACACACACACACACACACACACACACACAGTGTTACAGTTTGAAAGCTAAACACAAAATCATGAGTCACTGGTGTGTGACTCTTTTGGTTTGTCTAAGACAGGCTACAGTATCTCTCTGTTAGTGGTACAACAACTGAGTGGCTCACTTTTATGACCAACGGACCACTGGTAGAGCTGTGGTGGAGAAACATGATACAGCCGGGTCAGACCTCTGACGATCTTTGGTCTGGGACTCCAAATGACAGAGTGGTTTCATCGTAAAAAATAAACACTCTTACGCCAGGACACTGCATGGTGACAGTCACAGAAAAAGAACCAGGATCCCCCAAAGTCTACAGATTGACATTTATTTCAGAGACGTACAAGTAGCTGACGTTTTGACGCAATGCACAGACACACACACACACACACACACACCATGGCTAAATAGTGTTGCAGACATAGACACACACATACAAAGTGGAGTGAGACAGGCGCTAGACAGGCTTGTGCTGTGACTCAAACAGAAGCCGTCGTCGTCTGGTCAACCAGAAGGTCCAGCGGAACCAACTCTGCTCTGGACACGCACGTGTAGCGGACATCACTGTGCTTACCAACCGTACCACTTCCTCCCTATCCAGCTCACACCAAGACCCTATCCCAGGCCCTCTGCCCCGCAAACACGTGTCTCTAACTTTAACCCTCCTGTAGGTGACTGCCCTCCTGTGTAGTTCTGTTACCCAGTCGCACCACCAAAAAGCTTGCAACTCGGTGACGGGAATGGGAACATTTCATGCTGAGGAGTGAGGTTACATTTCCCCATCTGTTACAAACGTAGGCACATCTCTGCCACTGACCGTATTATCATATTTCCCAAAGAGGGTAATAACTCCTCTTTTAGACGAGAAAAACTGTATTCATGACAACGCTTCTCAAAAAACCAGAAAGGTAATCACCATCACATCTCACCTGTGACATTGATGTCCTTCACTAGACAGTGAATCTGACACCAGCCTATGCCTCCAAGGCATAACGCACTGCACTGTAGTTCTGCACACCTAGCTATATGAACGATTGGAAAATGCAGACAAGTCTGAAAATACGACTCGCTAACATAACTTCCCGTTTGAGATATCAAGTTCCATACAAGGGGTTTCCTGTTTAATGCACCGTGGTGGAATATGGAAAGACACTGTGTTATGATACTAGAAAGAGAATGGGATTATATGACATACAATGAGGTTCTGTTTCAAATTGAGGTTCTATGGTTCCGGAATCCTTATTCTAGACTTATTCCAGGCTTTACAAGGTGGTTAGAGAATAGGACATTTTTGGTTGTTAATGAATGGTGAGTTCAGGGAAAACCACTATTATGGAGTTAGATACCTGATACACATAAAATATATACAAAAGTATGTGGACGCCACTTCACATTAGTGGATTTGGCTATGTCAGCCACAGCCGTTGCGAAAAGGTGTATAAAATCGAGCACACAGCCATGCAATCTCGATAGACAAAGATTGTCAGTAGAATGGTCCAGACTAAAGAGCTTAGTGACTTTCAATGTTGCACAGTCATAGGATGCCACTTTTCCAACAACTCAGTTCATAACATTTCTGCCTTGCTAGAGCTGCCCATATTGTGAAGTGGAAACGTCTAGGAGCAACAATGGCTCTGCTGTGAAGCTCATAGAATGGGAGTGCTCCGTACACAAAGCAAGGTCCATACAGAAATGGTTTGTCGATGTCAGTGTGGAAGAACTTGACTGGCATGCACAGAGCCCTGACCTCAACTCCATCAAACACCTCTGGGATGATCTGGAACACTGATTGCAAGGCAGGCCTAATTGCCCAACAGCCGTGCCCAACCTCACCAATGCTCTTGTGCCTGAAGGGAAGCAAGTCCCCGCAGAAATGTTCCAAAAAATAGTGGTAAACTTTCCCAGAAGAGTGGAGGTTGTTATAGCAGCAGAGGGGGGGACCAACTCCATATTACTGTCCATGATTTTGGAACGAGCATGTGTCTACATACCTTTGGTAATGTAGTGTACATACCTACTCAGACACCGGGATGCTGGCCTTCTAGGCAGAGTTGCAAAGAAAAAGCCATATCTCAGACTGGTCAAAAAAAATTAAAAGATTAAGATGGGCAAAAGAACACAGACACTGGACAGCGGAACTCTGCCTAAAAGGCCAGCATCCCGGAGGCGCCTCTTCAATTTTGACCTTGAGACTGGTGTTTTGCTGGCACTATTTAATGAAGCTGCCAGTTGAGGACTTGTTAGGGGTCTGTTTCTCAAACTATACACTCTAATGTACTTGTCCTCTTGCTCAGTTGTGCACCGGGGCCTCCCACTCCTCTTTTTCTATTCTGGTTAGTACCAGTTTGCGCTGTTCTGTAAAGGGAGTAGTACACAGAGTTGTATGAGATCTTCCATTTCTTGGCAATTTCTCACATGGAATAGCCTTCATTTCTCAGAACAAGAATAGACTGACGAGTTTCAGAAGAAAGTTATTTGTTTCTAGCCATTTTGAGTCTGTAATCGAATCCACAAATGCTGATGCTCCAGATACTCAACTAGTCTAAAGAATAAATGGGTCTCTGTACACCTATGTAGATATTCCAGCAACAGTAGATACAATAGTAGCTGGAATATCAGGATCTCACTTGGTGGAGTCAATAGGACGGAAAATGAATAAATGCAACAACATTGTGTTCTCTGTCACTAACAAATACAATCACAGGCGATAACTCTACAATTCCCTCGAAAGGAACGGCACTCTTGAAAAAAATGCTTTACACCAAGCAGTGTGTTAATTTAAGTGTCTATACAAGTCCACACGTTCAATGTTAATTGAACAACCAGCATGACAGCATGTGCAAGTGGCTATCAACTTCACACAATTTTTAAGTAAATGGTCAATAGAATGAATACTTTTGGAAACACCATTGATGCAATAAAATATCTGTTGCCTTTTGCATTGTAACATTCTTTATGACACAATATATCAGTGTGCGTGGGATGGTCCATATTCCAGACCCTGCCGTCATCATAGCTCTTTATGGTCAGGGACCTGTGTGAAGTAGGCCGCTCTGATAAGGACAGGTGTGTTAACTTACAGTATGAGGGACCGGCATGTTCTTTGATGGGAATTGATTGGATCATCAAAGAGGAACACCGAATGGAGAGAACGGAAAACCTGTAATGGCTTCCCAAACACGTCCTGCGGATGCTCTCTGGACTTCAGTTGCTAGCTGCTGTGGAACGTCTGACACAGAGTTAGAACTGCTCTGTCAGACTCCAGGCCGGAAGTCGAACTGCCAAGCCACTTGAGTAACGGGTTACAAGTCTTTGAGTAACAGAGTTTAGTAACCTAGTCAACGTCACCATAGGGAAACAATGACCACAGTCTTTGGAACTGCCAACTAGCCCCCTACTTTATTCACCTGGATACCATATTATCCAATAATATCTATATACATATCTCTATTGATGGCAAAGGCAGGGGCACTGCATGAGTGAGAAGCGATAAGGATAGTTCTGACTGATTTTTTCAGCAGCTACAGTTGAATTCGGAAGTTTACGTATACCTTAGCCAAATACATTTAAACTCAGTTTTCACATTTCCTGACATTTAATCATAGTAAAAATGTCCTGACTTAGGTCAGTTAGGATCACCACTTTATTTTAAGAATGTGAAATGTCAGAATAATAGTAGAGAGAATGATTTATTTCAGCTTTTATTTCTTTCATCACATTCCCAGTGGGTCAGAAGCTTACATACACTCAATTAGTATTTGTTAGCATTGCCTTTAAATTGTTGAACTTGGGTCAAATGTTTTGGGTAGCCTTCCAGAAGATTCCCACAATAAGTTAGGTGAATTTTGGCCCATTCCTCCTGACAGAGCTGGTGTAACTGAGTCAGGTTTGCAGGCCTCCTTGCTCGCACACGCTTTTTCAGTTCTGCCCACAAATGTTCTATGGGATTGAGGTCAAGGCTTTGTGATGGCCACTCCAATACCATGATTTTGTTGTCCCTAAGCCATTTTGCTACAACTTCGGAATTATGCTTGGGGTCATTGCCCATTTGGAAGAGCCATTTGCGGCCTAGCTTTAACTTCCTGACTGATGTCTTGAGATGTTGTTTCAATATATCCACATAATTTTCCCTGCCTCATGATGCCATCTATTTTGTGAAGTGCACCTGTCACTCCTGCAGCAAAGCACCCCCACAGGATGATGCTGCTTCACGGTTGGGATGGTGTTCTTCGGCTTGCAAGCCTCCCCCTTTCCCTCCAAACATAATGATGGTCATTATGGCCAAACAGTTCTATTTTTGTTTCATCAGACCAGAGGACATTTCTCCAAAATGCACAATCTTTGTCCCCATGTGTAGTTGCAAACCATAGTCTGGCTTTTTTTATGGCAGTTTTGGAGCAGTGGCTTCTTCCTTGTTGAGCAGCCTTTCAGGTTATGTCAATATAGGGACTCGTTTTACTGTAGATATAGATACTCTGGTACCTGTTTCCTCCAGTATCTTCACAAGGTCCTTTGCTGTTGTTCTGGGATTGATTTGCATTTTTCACACCAAAGTACATTCATCTCTAGGAGACGCGTCTCCTTCCTAAGCAGTATGATGGCTGCATGGTCCCATGGTGTTTATACGTGTGTAGTATTGTTTGTATAGATGAGCATGGTACCTTCAGGCGTTTGGAAATTGCTCCCAAGGATGAACCAGACGTGTGGAGGTCTACAATTATTTTCTGAGGTCTTGGCTGATTTCTTTTGATTTTCCCATGATGTCAAACAAAGAGGCACCGAGTTTGAAGTTGTTCAAGCTGTTTAAAGGCACAGTCAATTTAGTGTATGTAAATTTCTGACCCACTGCAATTGTGATACAGTGAAATAATCTGTCTGTTAACAATTGTTGGAAAAATTACTTGTGTCATGCACAAAGTAGATGACCTAACTGACTTGCCAAAACTATAGTGTGTCAACAAGAAATTTGTGGAGTGGTTGAAAAACAAGTTTTAATGAC
Organism: Oncorhynchus kisutch; assembly: GCF_002021735.2. Classification (NCBI taxonomy): domain Eukaryota; kingdom Metazoa; phylum Chordata; class Actinopteri; order Salmoniformes; family Salmonidae; genus Oncorhynchus; species Oncorhynchus kisutch. The sequence continues at coordinate 19,109,633 of NC_034199.2, forward strand.
TCCAACCTAAGTGTATGTAAATTTCCGACTTCAACTGTAAACTCCCGACTTCAACTGTAAATAAAGCTTTTACGCTAAGCAGTGTGTGTCTATATGGGTCCACACTTTCAGTGTTACTTTGACACCGGGAAATTTGCTGTGCGCACTGAACACATACAGAGTGACAATGTGAAAGCGGCTAACGCAGAGAATCCAAAAATTCTATTCAAAGTTAAGTGAAAGTATGACCTTAAAAAGGATGATTTAGAGGTGAAGTGTTTATCCTCTAGGCAGACATGCATGTACCTGCACAGTCAAGGTGTTGGGTAGGCATGTCTCACTGGTATGTGTGGAATGGGACTGAGGGTGAGTGAGTGTATGGTCGTGCATGTGTGGGTATGTAAAGAGTTAAGGTAGAGAGAAGGTGTTATGGTGGTCTCAGGTATGTGAAGAACGGGATTGGGTTATGTTACATTAAGCACATACTCACTCGTAAAGATCATTGCTGAAATCCCGCTCATTCACAACAACTCAGCAGTTTCCCTGTGATTCATAGTCGCTGTTATATATTTGAGTTTTGACGACTCTTTCCGTTAGTTTGTGACACACTCATGACTTTGTTAATTATCTTGTGACATCACAACTTGTTTATTATCTTACCAAAGTAAATAAACATTCATGAGTATGCACTCTGTGCTGTCACAATGTGGTTAAACGCTGTTGTTCATATGAAGTGCTTTTACTGATCTGAATGATTGAAAATGACGCTTTGGTTCATCAAACCTGTTAAACCTACAACAAATTCGACAGATCAATGTGTATTTTAAAAATTGAATGAAAGCTTCTAAAAATGCTTTCAGCACCTTAAGCACATGTGCATTTCATAGTAGTAGGGGGCAGTGCAAATAGAGGTATCCTATCAGAAGAAGAGGTGTGGCTTATGGCTTTTCATGTGTTGTTTTTTTTACCACCATTAAGAGTGAATGTCTTTCAAGTTAATCTGTTTTGTTGTATTCACTATGTAGAATTTTGCTAGGACATTGCCCGCAGTGAATCTGTAATGAAACTTGCATAAGTGCATGTGAATCTTAAATTTTAAGAATCTTAAAAGCTTGGTTAAAGTGGAACTGACAGCGTTTTAGCAAGATGAAATCTGTTCATATTTACCCCCACGAAGAATATGATGCTTTTTTAAAAAACATTTTCTGACAAGCGAGCCCATAGATATGGTCATTCTCATACATTCATAGAATGTTGGGGAATGATGTAGAACAGTAAGGCCTTTGTGAAAGTTCTGTAGCAACATCGAGAGGGAAAGCCACCGTACGTTTCGACAAAAATAACTTTTCCCCTTATTTGTATTGATAGTGTGTTATGTTCAGAATATACATCTATACTTTACACATTTGGACACCTGTGTGTATGTGTGTTTACTACATGTATGATGAAACTTTATTGCAAACTGCTATGCTCTGCACACAGAAAAATCAAAAGAAACAAATGTTTTTCATTTAGAGTTTGAAGAGTTTTGTAAGAATTGTTTGCTTTTGCAAGAGATGTATAATGTTTTGCTGGTTTGGTGTAAGGTTTTGTGGTTAGTGTGCAGAGTTTTGCAAAGATAGCCTATAGTTTGAAAGAAAGTGCCAAAGCAATCAGAAAAAACTGAGTGCCTTGGTGAAGGCACATTTCCCACCTTGTTGGCTCAGGTATTCTGCCCCTATTGCTTTTCTTGATATTGTTTTTTGGTGGAAAATCAACTTGGAGCAAGATTCTTTTTTTTAAAGGGTTGTATTTAGAGGAAATATAAGATTCTATTCAACTTAATATTTTGATTTACAGGGAATTTATCTACTTGCTTGTAACCCAGTTGAATTCATTTGGATAGGTAGTTTCAAAGTGAAACATTTTGAAGACTTAATAAAATGTTTTGTATTTACAGGAAATATTAGTTGGTATTTGTTATTTGTTAGGTTTACCCAAAGGGGATAAATTAAGTTGAGTGTTAAAAGAAATAGGTAGCACCAACTGGAAATATACTGTAAGTTTGGTAATATTTGTAACTCATATACTCATAACCAGTTGGAGTACTTTTTGTAGGTTGATCCAAATATAAAAATTGATTGCAGAGTGATAGATACAGTAGAATTGGTATGGAATGAAAAAGTGACTCATGTCTGGGAATGTACATCTCTCCCTCTTTTCTCTTTCAGTCTCCCTCTCTCTCTCGTTCTCTCTCTCTCTCTCCCTCTTTTCTCTTTCTGTCTCCCTCTCTCTCTCGTTCTCTCTCTTCCTCTTTTCTCTTTCTGTCTCCTTCGCTCTCTCGTTCTCTCTCTCACCCTCTTTTCTCTTTCTGTCTCCCTCTCTCTCTCGTTCTCTCTCTCTCTCCCTCTTTTCTCTTTCTGTCTCCCTCTCTCTCTCATTCTCTCTCTTCCTCTTTTCTCTTTCTGTCTCCCTCTCTCTCTCTCTCTCTCTCGTTCTCTCTCTTCCTCTTTTCTCTTTCTGTTTCCCTTTCTCTCTCGTTCTCTCTCTCTTCCTCTTTTCTCTTTCTGTCTCCCTCTCTCCCTCTTTTCTCTTTCTGTCTCCCTCTCTCGTTCTCTCTCTCTCTCTTCCTCTTTTCTCTTTCGGTCTCCCTCTCTCTCTCGTTCTCTCTCTCCCTCTTTTCTCTTTCTGTCTCCCTCTCTCTCGTTCTTTCTCTCCCTCTTTTCTCTTTCTGTCTCCCTTTCTCTCTCGTTCTCTCTCTCTTCCTCTTTTCTCTTTCTGTCTCCCTCTCTCTCTCTCGTTCTCTCTCTCTCTTCCTCTTTCTCACCATCAGGGTCAATCTCTCTCCCTCTTTTCTCTTTCTGTCTCCCTCTCTCTCTCGTTCTCTCTCTCTCTTCCTCTTTCTCACCATCAGGGTCAATCTCTCTCTTGTTTTTCCCTTCTCACTATCATTGCCAGTCAATCACTCTGCTTCTCCCTCTCCAGCTCTCTGCTACTGTACCATTTCCTTCCCCCCTGCTCTGTCTATGTCGTTTTAGTCTCACTCTCCAAGCCCATTCCTCTCTATCATCTTTCTCGCTCTCTCTACACCTTCTCTAGATGGAAACTTTAGGGTGTCTCTCCTAGGAGGTTGTAAGCATCTTATAATGTGACATAACATAGTGTCACATAATGTGACATTGCTCTACATAGCCCCAGAGCATAGTCAGGTAGAATTCTCTAAGTATCTCATTGGACTGCCTACCTTCACCCCCTACCCGACCCCCAAATACCTTACTGGTCACCTACAATCCCCCCCACCCCACTACCACAAAGAATACATAATCAAGGCAAGACAGCGAGAGAGAGAAATGGAGAGAAAGATACAGAGTTACATACAGCAGAGAGAGGGACGGTGAGAGAGGGAGGGTGAGAGAGAGAGGGTGAGAGAGGGAGGGTGAGAGAGAGAGAGAGAGAGAGAGAGAGAGAGGGGAAAGAAGACAATTAGTCATCGATTTCAAAGACAGCGTATAATAAAACATTTCCCTCTTAGGTAAACCTGTTGAATACTAACAGGAATTAGCCACCCACGCTAGCATCGTGAATAAGACTCGATGAATGCACAGCAGCCCACTCAACATGCAACACACACACACACACACTGCACCAACATACACATTCTCTCCACTGACACAGCCCTGCACACGTACACACACCGCCAACACATGCCTATAATGGGTTTCACCTCGACCCCTCTTTTAGAACACACGGCCAGGGGAAACACAAAGCACAGATTCATTTAAAAGTACAATCTTAGGAAAAACGGTGCTAGTAGAACCGTATAGGATTCTTTGGTTTAGGGGATCCCTTTTTGGTGCTGGGTAGGACCCTTTGCAGAGGGTTCTATCTAGAGCCCTCTATGTATGATTATTCAAAGAGTCCCCTATATATGGTTCTTCCTAGAACCACCTATGAAGAGTTCTAGTAATGAACCCTTTTATCTTTGGAGGGTTCTATGAAGAACCCTCCGAGTGATGAACGGTTCCACCAGCCTTGTTGAATGTTATTATTTATGAAAATACATATACCATAAGGACTTTCTTTGAGGGCCTAGTTACACCCTAACACAGTGGTGTTAGGAAACTCCTGGTTTACCAGCCACATCAGGCCTGCAAGTCACATTATGCTGGCAGGCAAAGTGATGTGTAATTCCACTTGGAATCCTGCCAGAGTTAGGATATCCATCAAAGTGGAATTGTTAATCACCCGCAACCTGCATTCAGAATGACTGCCAGATTAGGGAAAATGTCATATTGAGATGACCTCATCCATCTAAACTGGAACAACCATCTAAGTAACGAGTGCAATAAATGGATTGTTTAGAAAACTGTGTGTTAGCAAAGAACCCTTTTGCAACCCTTTTTCTATGAGTGTACAACTGAAAAGGTGATGATTCTGATTTGCTTAAACTTTTAGTGTAAAAGTGACTCTCTGTTTCACATAGGGATTTATTTTCTGTCTGGAGGACTCAACATGAAATGGCATGACAGTGTAGAGGGCTTAGAGACCAGGGCCCTCATCCACAAAGCATCTCAGAAAAGGTCCTAGGAATCCTGTTAAAACTAGCTTTAAGACAACAACAACAACAAAAACAGCTCAGAGTACGTTTTAGGATGACGTTAAGACACTGCTAAGACAAACTCTGAGCCAGGATCAAAATCAACTCATAAAGGTTTATTTCAGCTGGTTATCACAACAGGTTGCGATACAGCAAAATAATGACGTTGATGACCCTCATTGACATTGTTGTAAATGATTGGAACTCGTCAGGGAGCACGCTTCAGACAACCATGGTGAACGTAACTGTCCATCAGACGTTGCAATGGTAAAACATTTTACAGCATTTTCGCCTGACACAATCAATTTGCCAACCATTAATTATTGTCTAATATGTTAGCTTGCATAATCTTTTCGTTAACCAATACTAATGGTTGTTAAAAGCTGAATTTGTACAATATTACACACTCATCACTCATCGTTTAACAACTTTAAATCACTTTGGTACAGTAGGCATCAAATCACTGGCCGACAAGTTTGCATACACACATTTTTTCATCTAACACTATCAAAGTTAACCCATAAAAGTATCCCAAAAATTATCTTTTTTTTTTTTGATGGAACAATTTATTAGCCCATGCAAATGCATTGAATAACAGATTGACTACATGGAACAACAGATCGCTCCCCACATTGACCTTAGAGGGTTCTAATATGAGCCTTTAATGATGCCTTTAATTGCCCAATTTATAGGCATGCCCAATTTACAGTGGTGTATTTATCCCTGTGTTTCCTGTCTCTCTGTGCCAGTTCGTCTTGTATGTTGAAGTCAACCAGTGTGTTTTTCCCGTGCGCCTCTCTTCTCTTTTTGCTAGTCCTCCTGCTTTTGCTATTCTCTCTTTTGCTAGTCCTCCTGGTTTTGACCCTTGCCTGTTTCTGGACTCTGTACCCACCTGCCTGACCATTCTGTCTGAATTGACCTTGAGCCTGCCTGCCACTCTGTACCTCCTGGACGCTGAACTGGTTTTGACCTTTTGCCTGTCCCCTTTTTGGATCAATAAACATCTAAGACTCCAACCATCTGCCTCCTGTGTCTGCATCTGCGTCTCGCCTTGTGCCCTGATAAGTGGGTATCAGTATTTAGACATACCATGAAATTGGCCTCATGTCAAATAACAAAAATATCAAAACATTCTCTTTAAATCTCCATAGAAATTGCATGTGGCACAGGAACCACTGACTCCCTGCATTTTTCTATTATCAAGACACCTGCTGGGAACTCTTAACTGGTTAGGACAGCTCATGAGGGCTCCTAAATATCTGTTGACTAGGTGGGACTCTTATGACTATAAAGAGACTTCATGTGTAGCTTTTATTTTTTACCCATAAGAGTAGAAATAAAAGGTCTATACTCTCAGCAATTTTTTACTCAGAGGCTTTGTGGACACAGACCCTGATGAAAAATGGTGGTTCATATGGGTGTGCTATCTTATCTTACTATCCACTTTTTAGTCAATTTTGGGACACAAATGTATGTTTATGACTACTACAGATGCCACAGAAGCCGTTTTCAAACAGGGAGGTTTTTTGTTGTTGTTCCTTTTTGACTGCCTCGCCTGGTTCACCAACTACTACTCAGATAGAGTTCAGTGTGTCAAATCAGAGGGCCTGTTGTCCGGACCTCTGGCAGTCTCTATGGGGGTGCAACAGGGTTCAATTCTCGGGCCAACACTTTTCTCTGTATATATCAATGATGTCGCTCTTGCTGCTGGTCATTCTCTGATCCACCTCTACGCAGACGACACCACTCTGTATAAATCTTGCCCTTCTTTGGACACTGTGTTAACAAACCTCCAAACGAGCTTCAATGCCATACAACACTCCTTCCGTGGCCTCCAACTGCTTTTAAATGCAAGTCAAATTAAATGCATGCTCTTCAACTGATTGCTGCCCGCACCTGCCCGCTCGACTAGCATCACTACTCTGGATGGTTCTGACTTAGAATATGTGGACAACTACAAATACCTAGGTGTCTGGTTACACTGTAAACTCTCCTTCCAGACTCACATTAAGCATCTCCAATCCAAAATTAAATCTAGAATCAGCTTCCTATTTCACAACAAAGCCTCCTTCACTCATTCTGCCAAACATACCCTCGTAAAACTGACTATCCTACCAATCCTTGACTTCGGCGATGTCATTTACAAAATATTTACTCAGCAAATTGGATGTAGTCTATCACAGTGCCATCCGTTTTGTCACCAAAGCCCCATATTCTACCCACCACTGCGACCTGTATGCTCTCGTTGGCTGGCCCTAGCTACATATTAGTTGCCAAACCCACTGGCTCCAGGTCATCTATAAGTCTTTGCTAGGTAAAGCCCCGCCTTATCTCAGCTCACTGGTCACCATAGCAACACCCGTAGCACGCGCTCCAGCAGGTATATTTCACTGGTCATCCCCAAAGCCAACACCTCCTTTGGCCGCATTTCCTTCCAGTTCTCTGCTGCCAATGACTGGAATGAATTGCAAAAATCACTGAAGCTGGAGACTTATATCTCCATCTCTAACTTTAAGCATCAGCTGTCAGAGCAGCTTACCAATCACTGTACCAATCACTGTACACAGACCATCTGTAAATAGCTCACCCAACTTCCTCATCCCCATATTGTTATTTATTTATTTTCTCCCTTTTGCACCCCAGTATCTCTACTTGCACATCATCATCTGCACACCTTTCACTCCAGTGTTAATGCTAAATTGTAATTATTTTGCCTCTATTTAATTCCTTACCGCCCTAATCTTACTACATTTGCACACACTGTATGTAGATTTTTCTATTGTGTTATATACTGTGCGTTTGTTTATCCCATGTGTAACTCTGTGTTTTTGTTGTTGTCGCACTGCTTTGCTTTATCTTGGCCAGGTCGCAGTTGTAAATGAGAATTTTTTTCTCAACTGGCCAACCTGGTTAAATAAAGGTGAAAAAATACAAATAAAATAAACAATTTCAAAAATGCATTGGAGCAAAGCACACTGTAGGCTTCCATAGATAGCTTCAGGTCAGGAGAGGGATCCTGTGGTAGAGAGAGAGCCCAGGGAGAGGCCTCTGTTTTGGGACACTGCTCAGCGGAAACAAGCCTGTCCTAAAGGTGTAGATAGAAGTTTCCTCAACACTGATACAGGGTCAGATTTCATTCAACCCCCAGTGGTTAAGGTTCCGATTGATGGTAGGGGAACTTCTACCTCAAACTGTTTTGGATATTTGTCTGTGGAACTGAGAGGAAGATGAACCATCACACTCCTCACTTCACTAGTCACTGTTACCCTAGCAACAACCATGCTTTCAAGGGTATTTCCTCTCCCTATTGATACACACACACACCATTTACCCATAAAAAAATAGAAAATGCTAAAATAATAGAACAAAGAAGAGAACAATTCAGAGGCTTAATGTCCCAAACCCACATAGTCTTGAAATGCGTCAAAAACATCAAAACTTCACATAGGTTAAATCACTGAGTGCTTGTGTGGGCAGGGGCAAGTCCACAACCCTTTGGAGACGAAAGAACACATAAGAGTAACAAAGTTATGCTGAAACTCTTTTCAGAGCTATTCTTGTCAAGATAGAACTGAACTCAGTCAACTGTTTCAAAACACATTTCTCAACACATTTGACATATACACTGAACAACAATATAAACACTACATGTAATGTGTTGGTCATGTTTCATGAGCTGAAATAAAAGATCCCCGGAAGTACAAAAACCTTACTTCGCTAAAATGTGTTTATATCCCTTTAGTGAGCATTTCTCCTTTCCAAAGATAATCCATCCACCTGACAGGTGTGGCATATCAAGAAGTTAACTAAACAGCATGATCATTACACAGGTGCACCTTGTGCTGGGGACAATAAAAGGCCACTCTAAAATGTGCAGTTTTGTCACACTACTGTACACAATGCCACAGATGTCTCAAGTTGAGGGAGCATGCAATTGGCATGTTGACTTCAGAAATGTTCACCAGAGCTGTTGCCAGATAATTGAATGTTCATTTCTCTACCATAAGCCACCTCCAACGTTGTTTTAGAGAATTTGGTAGTACATTCAACCGGTATCACGATGGCAGACCACGTGTATGGCATCGTGTGGGCGAGCGGTTTGCTGATGTCAACATTGTGAACAGAGTGCCCCATGTTGAAGGTGGGTTTATGGTATGGGCAGGCATAAGGTACAGACAACAAACACAATTGCGTTTTATCAATGGCAATTAGAATTTTTTTTTCAAAGGTACTATATCTGTGACCAACAGATGCATATCTGTATTCCCGGTCATGTGAAATACATAGATTAGGGCCTAATGAATTATTTAAATTGACTGATTTCCTCATATGACAATCAATGACATTGTAGATTGTTGCGTTAAAGTTTTTGATCAATATTAGTAGTAATAATGTGCGAAAGTCACACAGACTGCTATCTTATGTCATACTAGATACATACATGTTGTCTTTTTGTGCTTTCCCTGAGAGATAATGATGGTTAGGTGACATTAAAGGGGCAATCAGCAGTTGAAACACTAACGAAGCATTCTACCCGCTACTGTTTCTGTAAAAAGCTGAGGGATGGGGCTAGAGAAATGTAACTACTCTCAAATTCATAGAAAGAGGTATGGATGCAAAGACTGACCACCCATGATCACAGTGACATCAACACTGACCTTATACAGTGTACTCTCAAACACAAGCACACATGCACACTAGTGGTACCCACACCAATAGCTGCGGAAAGTAGGGGTGCTGAGGGTGCTGCAGCACCCCCTGATAAATCAACAAATATATATAGTAATAAAATACAAAAATCCCAACATTTGTGAACTAGACCTTTATTACTCCTGTATGAGCTGACAAAAAGAATCTCCCACCCCTCAGCTGAATAAGGTCGAGTGAACCTTCTGGTTCCAAGTGGAAAAAGCATCTACAGTACTTTCTCTTTCTGATTGAAATAACAGCATTCTCCATGCACTGTAATTCATAAATGAGCTAGAGCTATTGATAAGAGCTAGGTAAATTAGTCATTCGGTTGGGGAAAGGGATTGTAAATACACATAGCAATTGTTTTAGATGATTTTTCCTTATTATACCTAGAGACGAATGTGAAAACCGCCATATGGAAGCAAACTGAAAATCATATCAATATGACATGTTTTGCAGCCCCTTTGAGTTGTGTGCCCTCATCACTTCCGTGGAGGAAATATGGACACCCAAGCTATAGGCTTCTGTAAGGCTGAACCTGTTGAGGGCTGAACCACTTTCACCCGAAACAGTCTCTTAAGATGTCATTAATGATAAATATTTTCCAATATTTTCATGGTGACAGCCAGTGATTGCAGCCCTGTCTCTCCCCTCTCCAGCCTGTATCCACTTCTGTTAATGTTGAGTGTCCTTTTGACGGCCACCATGTCTGCCACCGCTTGCATCTTTCTGTCTTCATTTCTCCTCATTTATGGGTGAGTCAGGGGCTTAAAAACTAGTGGTGCATTAAGCTAAAGTGAGAGGTGTTCAAAAAGGTGTATGTGTGTGTGTGTGTTGCTAATGTATCAAAATTGTATTATCTAAGCAGTGTTTCATTCTATCTAAATGTCAGAGTGATTACCTTTCCTTCCTCCCAGCCAGGTGCTCTCTGCTCCCACACGCACCCCTCAAACCCAGGAATCCACAGTATGCACAGCACACACACACCTGACACTTTGTGTAAGTATGACTATTTGGGAGAACCTTTTCACCTTTCACATCCATACCTGACATACCAAGAATTGGGAATCTCTCACCCCCGCCCCCGCCCCCTGCCATGCCCCCTCATGCCTGGACTGATTACCCCCTCCACGCCCACTTCATGCCTCCTCCACCCCCATGCTGCATCACCTCTTGGTAATCCCAAACATCTCTCGTCGTCTCTCCCTAACATCCTCCTGCATTGCCAGACAGCCACACATTTCTGAGAGATGAGTCCCAAGCATTAGAGTTATGAAGTAACATGTTAAGTCTTTTGATGTTGGATGTTTCCTCTGCACACAGGCATTAAACACAAACCTATGCACACGCGCACGCACACACACACACACACACACACACACACACACACACACACACACACACACACACACACACACACACACACACACACACACACACACACACACACACACACACACACACACACACAGTTAAAATTGAAACATTTCAAAGGACACGGATATCTGGACACTTATCGATACAGGTAGCACCTTCTTCTCCACACAGCAAGGCTGCCCATGACGGCTGACACGGAGCAGTACCTCACTAGCTGCTTTGCCTTTGTTATACGCAGGCCTGCAATCTGAAGGCCACGTACTGTCAGCCTATGTTGGCCCGAGACTCCGAAGTATCAGCACCACAAGCTTGCACTGATAATCGAGGCTGTTCAGGCGTGACTCGAGGGGCTGGTGTTTCAGTAACTTTATCAAAGGTCTGTTCCATGTAAGACTCAAAAGATCAACCAAAATGAGCACCTACCTCTGGCTTCCCCCACAACAACAATATCTGGTGTATTTTGCAGACAAGAAAACACATCATCATCATCATCAAACCAGCCTCCAATGACAAGAGAATGTTTGTGAATATGTGCTGTTGGTGAGACTACCTGTCTAACATCAGTAGCTATCAGGTCGACAAGGCGGTCATGTCTAGCTACGTACGTATGAGCGGAAACCATAAACAACATACTCAGACTCCATTTGCCAGAGTTCCAAAGAAAAAGCCATATCTCAGACTCGCCAATAAAAGTAAAAGATTAAGATGGGCAAAAGAACACAGAGGAACTCTGCCCAGAAGGCCAGCATCCCGGAGTCGCCTCTTCACTGTTGACATTGAGACTGGTGTTTTGCTTGTACTGTTTAACAAAGCTGCCAGTTGAGGACTTGTGAGGAGTCTGTTTCTCAAAGTAGACACTTTAATGTACTTGTCCTCTTGCTCAGTTGTGCACCGGGGCCTCCCACTCCTCTTTCTATTCTGGTTAGAGAAAGTTTGCGCTGTTCTGTGAAGGGAGTAGTACACAGCGTTGTACGATATCTTTAGTTTCTTGGCAATTTCTCACATGGAATAGCCTTCATTTCCTGGAACAAGAATAGACTGATGAGTTTCAGAATAAAGTTCTTTGCTTCTGGCCATTTTGAGCCTGTAAACAAACCCACAAATGCTGATGCTCCAGATACTCAACGAGTCTAAAGAAGGCCAGGTTTAGTGCGTCTTTAATCAGAACAACAGTTTTCAGCTGCTCTAACATAATTGCCAAAGGCTTTTCTAATGATCAATTCAGACGAAGAGGAGGAAAACCCTTATATGATTAAAGTTAATGAGGGAGATATGAGTCTCGAACTTCAGTAATTTTTGCAGTTCGTTCCAGTCATTGGCAGCAGAGAACTACCTAGCAAAGACTTATAGATGAGCTGGAGCCAGTGGGTTTGGTGACGAATATGAAGCGAGGGCCAGCCAACGAGAGCATACAGGTCGCAGTGGTGGGTAGAATATGGGGCTTTGGTGACAAAACCGATGGCACTGTGATAGACTACATCCAATTTGCTGAGTAGAGTGTTGGAGGCTATTTTGTAAATGACATCGCCGAAGTCAAGGATTGGTAGGATAGTCAGTTTTACGAGGGTATGTTTGGCAGCATGAGTGAAGGATGCTTTGTTGTGAAATAGGAAGCCGATTCTAGATTTAATTTTGGATTGGAGATGCTTAATGTGAGTCTGGAAGGAGAGTTTACAGTGTAACCAGACACCTAGGTATTTGTAGTTGTCCACATATTCTAAGTCAGAACCATCCAGAGTAGTGATGCTAGTCGAGCGGGCAGGTGCGGGCAGCAATCAGTTAACGAGCCTTGCATTTCATTTTACACGGAAGGAGTGTTGTATGTCATTGACGTTCGTCTGGAGGTTTGATAACACAGTATCTAAAGAAGGGCCAGAAGTATACAGAATGGTGTCTTCTGCGTAGAGGTGGATCAGAGAATCACCAGCAGCAAGAGCGACATCATTGATATATACAGAGAAAAGAGTCGGCCTGAGAATTGAACCTTGTGGCACCCCCATAGAGACTGTCAGAGGTCCGGACAACAGGCCCTCTGATTTGACACCCTGAACATTGTCTGAGAAGTCGTTGGTGAACCAGGCGAGGCAGTCATTTGAGAAAGGCTGTTGAGTCTGCCGGTAAGAATGTGGTGATTGACAGAGTCGAAAACCTTGGTGTCATTTAGGACCTTGAGCGTGGCTGAGGTGCACCCATGATCATCTCTGAAACCAGATTGAATAGGGGACTAGGTACGGTGGGATTCGAAATGGTCGGTGATCTGTTTGTTAACTTGGCCTTCGAAGACCTTAGAAAGGCAGGGTAGGATAGATTTTGGTCTGTAACAGTTTGGGTCTAGGGTGTCTCCCCCTTTGAAGAGGGGGATGACCACGGCAGCTTTCCAAACCTCGGGGATCTCAGACGATACGAAAGAGAGTTTGAACAGGCTAGTAATAGGGGATACAACAATTGCGGTGGATAATTTTAGAAAGAGAGGGTCCAGATTGTCTTGTCCAGATGATTTGTAGGGGTCCAGAATATGGTTTGGTCAGGGTGTGACATGGGTGATATGTGTGTTTTTTGTCTCATCTAGGGTGTTTGTACTGTCTAGGGGCTTTTGTAGATTTATGGGGTTGTTTCCATCTAGGTGTTTATGTTGGTCTATGATTGCCTAGATTGGTTCTCAATTAGAGGCAGGTGTTTTAAGCAGCCATATTCTTTGGGGATTTTGTGGGTGATTGTTTCCTGTGTCAGTGTTTGTGCCACACGGGACTGTTTCGTTTCCATTTCACTTTGTTAATTTGTATTTGTGTCATGTTCAGCCTTTTCTATTAAAACGTGGACACTTACCACGCTGCGTATTGGTCCGATCCTTGCTACACCTCTTCAGACGAAGAGGAGGAAATCCATGACAGAATCACCCACCAACAGAGGACCAACTGGAGGAGAAGGAGGAGGAGGAGGAGAAGAAAGAGAGAGCGAGAGAGAGCGAGAGAGCAAGAGAGAGTGAGAGAGCGCGAGAGAGCGAGAGAAAAAAAAAAATCCAGTCATGCCAGAATAAAGGACCTGTCAATGCTGAATTTATGACCTTTCACAGAAGTCACCATCCGGTCGATCGCAATAGACTTTTTGTTCTCCAAGCCATTCCTAGTCGATCACCAAACATTTCTGTAAAACCCCAATGATAAAGCCTTGTGCTCCTATTTATTTTATTCGTTTCATGCTGTTGGCAGTAGGTGCACTTGATTCAGCAGCCCTAGCACCGGAAAGGCAAAGTGTTCCCATTTTGAACCATTTCATCTGTCTGAAGCAGTGGAGCAGGAGAGGACCATCCTCCTCAGTGAATTTCATAAAAATACAAATGGAGAAACATTAAAAAGTTGTCCTTTTTTAGATAAAACTATACAAAATATATTCACGTCACCAAAAAATGTATTTAAACACACTGTTTTGCAAAGAAGGTCTACAGTAGCCTCAACAGCACTCTGTAGGGTAGCAGCATGGTGTAGCCAGATGACAGCTAGCCTCTGTCCTCCTCTGGGTACATTGACATCAATATAAAACCTAGGAAGCTCATGGTTCTCACCCCCTTCCATAGACTTACACAGTATTATAACAACGTCTGGAAGACGTCTAATCAAACCACCGTATTTTCGATTCATCAATATATTTCGGCCCGATTCCAACCCTAGTTGCGTGAGTACATGGAACATTATTTCCTCTTTCTGCACTTCCTCTCTATGCATATTCTGACCTCGAACATAAGCAGGAGAATAGCATGCTATTCATTCAAGGTGCAGATCTAAGTAATGAAGGTGTGGCTACAGATAAGCCTATTCCTTGACTTAATTTTCTCATAATGCCACTACTTTTATGCGCGAGGAAATCATGAATAAGGTCTAGCGAACCTGCCGGTTCCTAGTGGGAAAAGCATCTACTTTATTTTTCCTATAATAAATAACAGCATTCTCCATGCACTGTAATTTATAAATGGATAATATCTATTGATAAGAGCTAGGTTAATGAGTAATCCGTTTGGAGAAGGGGATTGTAAATACACATAGCGTTGTTTTAGATCCTTTTTCCTTATGATCCTGGAGACGGAATTGAAAACAGCCATATGGAAGCAAACTGACAATCATATCAACATGACATGTATTGCGACCCCTTTTCCACAGTGAAGTAGGCTATAAATAGCTGTGCCGTTATTCCAAAGTTGAATTGTGTGCCCTCAAGGTTTGTGCGGGTTAAATTTGGATGGCCGTTCTCTCAATGTAATTCTAGTCTGTCGGCAAATTTCTAATTAAAAGGTACACCGTATTTCAAATGATGACTTAAGATAAATATACTGGAAACCCTATTGAATGAAAAATTCACGTAAAACTCTGTTGGCCAGCAAGTGGGAGGGTTAATTAATTGTATTCAGTGAACGCAAGGTAGCCACACCTGTAGAGTGCATTACGCGCCTGCATTAGGTCATGTTGAATACCAACTACTAAGAAATGTATAGGCAAGGCGTGCATAGGCAAGGCGTGCATAGGCAAGGCGTGCATAGGCAAGGCGTGCATAGGCAAGGCGTGCATAGGAAAGGCGTGCATAGGAAAGGCGTGCATAGGAAAGGCGTGCATAGGAAAGGCGTGCATAGGAAAGGTGTGCATTTCCTAAGGTTTGTTAAATAGAGTCCAATGTGTCTTACATGCCTTCTGGTTAACCACCATGTAGGTACATACAAGGCGATCTGTAGAAAAATGATAACATTTCTGTCTGTTCATGTTCTACCCAGGTCTACATTCATATAGCTAAGTAACTATATGGTGATGATGAACTCACTGTCACCACCTCTCTATACACAAAGGTACATAAACACACACACAAAGGAACACACACAACCAGGAACACACACACACACAAAGACCCCCAAGAACACACACACACACCTTCCATGCCGTAACTATACAATATTTTATTCATAACACAGTTTAACACAAATAAAGCCTTACATTCTGCCAGTGATAGTTGTTTGAGTGTCTTTGTGTTCTGTGGTACAGCTGAAATATCTATATAAACGTCCCTTTTTCAGGACCCTGTCTTTCAAAGATAATTCATAAAAATCCCAATAACTTCACAGATCTTCATTGTAAAGGGTTTAAACACTGTTTCCCATGCTTGATCAATGAACCATAAACAATGAATGAACATGCACCTGTGAAACGGTCGTTAAGACACTAACAGCTTACAGATGGTAGGCAATTAAGGTCAGTTATGAAAACTTAGGACACTAAAGAGGCCTTTCTACTGACTCTGAAAGACACCAAAAGAAAGATGCCCTGGGTCCCTGCTCATCTGTGTGAACGTGCCTTAGGTATGCTGCAAGGAGGCATGAGGACTGCAGATGTGGCCAGGGCAATAATTTGCAATTTTCCGTACTGTGAGACGCCTAACACAGCTCTACAGGGAGACAGGATAGACAGCTGATCGTCCTCGCAGTGGCAGACCACGTGTAACAACACCTGCAAAGGATCCGTACATCCGAACATCACACCTACGGGACAGGTACAGGAAGGCAACAGCAGATGCCTGAGTTACACCAGGAACGCACAATCCCTCCATAAGTGCTAAGACTGTTCGCAATAGGTTGAGAGAGGCTGGACTGGGGGCTTGTAGGCCTGTTGTAAGGCAGGTCCTTACCAGACATCACCGGCAACAACGTTGCCTATGGGCACAAACCCACCATCACCCGACCAGACAGGACTGGCTAAAAGTGCTCTTCACTGACGAGTCGCGGTTTTGTCTCACCTGGGGTGATGGTCGGATTTGCGTTTATCGTTGAAAGAATGAGTGTTACATGGCCCGTCATGGTCTGGGGCAGTGTGTCACAGCATCATTGGACTGAGCTTGTTGCCATTGCAGGTAATATTAACGCTGTGCGTTACAGGGAAGATATCCTCCTCCCTCTTGTAGTACCCTTCCTGCAGGCTCATCCTGACATGATCCTCCATTATGACAATGCCACCAGCCATACTGCTCGTTCTGTGCGCAAGACAGGAATGTCAGTGTTCTGCCATGGCCATCGAAGAGCCCGGATCTCAATCCCTTTGAGCACGCCTGGGACCTGTTGGATCGGAGGGTGAGGGCTAGGGCCATTCCCCCCAGAAATGTCTGGGAACTTGCAGGTGCCTTGGTGGAAGAGTGGGGTAACATCTCACAGCAAGAACTGACAAGTCTGGTGCAGTCCATGAGGAGGAGATGCACTGCAGTACTTAATGCAGCTGATGGCCACACCAGATACTGACTGTTACTTTTGATTTTGACAGGGACACATTATTCATTTTCTCTTAGTCACATGTCTGTGGAACTTGTTCAGTCTATGTCTCAGGTGTTGAATCTTCTTATGTTCATTTAAGTATTTACACATGTTAAGTTTGCTGAAAATAAACGCAGTTGACAGTGAGAGGACGTTTGTTTATGTGCTGAGTTAATTTTATTTCAAAATTGAGAATGAGATCTCTTTCAGGTGTATGGACTGTGAGATGAGGTGTATTGTGTGCTGTTATTGCACATGTAATACCATTATCTTTGGGTGTTATTGTAAGGTACACTTACTATAGATTCTCCTTTTATGGTCTATAGATATCCATCTTATTATGGATTAGATAGGACATCACTTTTAGTGTGTGTGTGTGTGTGTGTGTGTGTGTGTGTGTGTGTGTGTGTGTGTGTGTGTGTGTGTGTGTGTGTGTGTGTGTGTGTGTGTGTGTGTGTCTACAGTATGTTTAAGTGTCTTCATATACACAGAATTAGACTTCATAATATTACAGACAATGGGATCATCTCCCGTCAAGTGGCTTCATCTATCTCTCCTTCATCTCAATTGAGGAAAGGACAGGTGGACTTTTGTGGACAGATCAAGGAAAGGACAGGTGAAAGCAATACAGTGGATGACTTTTGTGGACAGATCAAGGAAAGGACAGGTGAAAGCAATACAGTGGATGACTTTTGTGGACAGATCAAGGAAAGGACAGGTGGAGGCAATACGGTGGATTACTTTTGTGGACAGATCAAGGAAAGGAGACGGATCCATTTTAGATAATTGAGATGCGCCTTTTACTGTAAGTCTCTACAAATGGTTTATTTGATTTCAGTATGATTAGCTGGCCGGTAGGCAGCACAGAGTGACAGATGAATCAGACAGACGGCAGGATAGGAAATGCCAAATCCCCCACCCACACCAGTTTCCCATCAAACTACACAAATACCCAAGCTCAGAAAGTACACCAACCACCACCATTATTAACATATACAGAGATTACACAAAACAACATTTACATAATCACACAATAGCCCAGCCACCCTTCGCATTACAGTATATTCCAATTCATTCAGTGACCTCTGCCTACTCTCAATTCAATGCAATTCAGATCAATTCAATTCGATTCCCAGAAGCTTTGTTGTCATGGGATATATTGACGTGACACATACATTTCAACACATAGCAAGCTGATCCTAACAGCAATAACTAGCTAAAGAGAGACAGTCCATTTGTCTGTGGATGAATCAAGAGGACATAATAATATGGCCTTGACTCAGACAGCTCTCTCAGTTCAGTATAAACTATTGGTATTTGTGTGTGTTCAGTGTCTGAGGGCTTCTCTCTATTGCTTTCCTTCCACATGTTGAATACTGTTGCATACATATTATAGACTTGGACTCTTATATTGTGTGTAATATGCTGTTGTTAAGGAATTGTGTGAATGGCCATCTCTTTTTTCAGTTTGTGTTTAGATATTTGTTTAGCCAACATGACTGAATGTATGAACTCATAATTAAAGCAATTATATAACTGTGAATACTCGTTTTTTATGACCAATGAAAAGCTGTCTTTTTGAATTACTATCAACAGAGAACAATGCAATTAAAATAGAATGACCTTTGAATAGTAGTTCTTATATACCATTGTTTGTTTATTTTCAGTTAAGGGCACTTACTTCATGTATAGTGCTAGTGCTGTACTTGAAGAGATTGGGCTTAATGGTGAACTGAATAGTAGATTGACAGTAAAAAAAAAAAAGATTCACCAATACATGCTACTGGAGGCTCTGTCAAAAAGCCACAGTGAACACCTACACACTACCGCCCACACACAGAGCCACGGGCACACTTATACGTATACCAAGGCTTGTATGTACACACACATTCACAGATAATGAAGGGTTAAGGATGACTCCCTGTGACCCCCCACCCACCCCATCCCACACACACACACTCATTCCCTGAAGGAATTTGAATGAAAGCTGAGATTTCTCCTCTCCTCACTAGAACCAGTAGAGTTGCAGGTTATCTTCATATTTATTTACTGTACAGATCACTCCATTCTGCTTCCAGGCATCAGCATATCACATCAGAACACTGGGTGGATTCTGGATTCTCTCTCAAGGTTCCAACACAGAGTTTCAGAGGCCCAACATCGGCAGACCAGACTGGGGTTTAAATCGAAGGAGTGCCTTTGATTTGACAGCCTGTACATACGCAGATGACCGTTAGACCCAATGATGTGCCACACATGAGCTTAGCTTGCCAACGTCGCCATAACATCGCCTACAAGCGTGATCGGGGATTATATCTTCATACTAGACCATCTTTGGTTCCCAGTTTCAGATTCTGGGGTCTCCTGAGGTCTTGTCTGATGCCCAGTCTGAATTGAACATGACATCACACCCTGGAGGTTGACTCCATCTGTTTCCCAACCCAACCCAACCCATGTCCAACCATCCCTAGTGATGTTACATTTGATGCCGGAGCTCCGAGGCATGCGTCGAAATCCCTAAGGAGTGTACTTCTAAGCAGTGTGCCGATGCCTGTAACACTTTATCAGAAGCACGTGATCAATGATGTCGAAAGCTTCATTTTGTTGAACAACCACCTGATTGGGTTGGTATTGGTTTCGGTAAAATACAAAAAGGCAACTTTGTGCACGCGCCACAGCATGTGGGGCATCGTCTATAATAATTTGTCTGCACTAAATTATTTTGACTAGTGTACAGTGTGTTGATCAAAGCCTCAAGTAATTAACCTATTTTTGACACAATTGGCTGGAAAACACTGCTTCAGCAGGCTTTGTTTCCCATCAGTAACCACCCCCCCCACCGCCCAAACTGATTTAGGGCTCTATTCAATCTGGATTGCTGAAGTGTTACAGATTGCGAGATATAAATGTAAAGGTAATTTCTGATTGAGCTGACATAGTCAGCATTTACTGTGACTGCAGTCTCCGCTAACATGGGAACATTGTCTTTAAATTTCAATCACGCTGTAGTGCTGAACTTCTGCAACACAGACTAAATAGAGCCCTCAGTACATACACGCTCAGAAATAAAGGTTTAGATTTGTTCTTAAAGGGGTAGAAAGCAGTCCACATTTTGTGGCACCCCTTTCAGCCTGCATTGTCATCACAAGTCTGATAGCACTATGGTATGGTAAAAATTAACAATTGCAATGCATGCTGAGTATTTTTCTAATGAGCTCCGCCCCAAAACAATACACAGTGTGCTTTCAGCATGCATTGCAATTGTGAATTTTTACATACACATTTATATTTAGTTCATTTAGCAGATGCCTTTACCATACCATAGTGCCATCAGACTTCTGAATGGGCCCAGCATTGTCCAGGTTAGGGTTTGGCCGGGGTAGGTCGTCATTGTAAATAAGAATTTGTTCTTATCTGACTTGCCTAGTTAAATAAAAAGTCACATTAGGCTAGCTCGCAAAGTGATATGTACTTCCTATTGGAATCCAGCCAGTGTTAGGATATCTTTGGTTTGTTTTATTTATTTTGTAACTTTTAATCACCGGCAACCTGCCTTTAGAATGACAGCCAAGGTAGAGAAAACAGTTACATTTGACTGTTAAAAAGATCTAAGTAGGAACAACCAACTCAGTTTCGTCCACCTCCAACATATTGGATTAGTTTAGGAAAATGTATGTAGCGTAAGATCAAACAATCAATGTACATGCAAAAACACATTACAGCAAACAATTCAAGGGCTTACTGAGTGGCGCAGCAGGTCTAAGACACTGCTTTGCAGTGCTAGCTGCATTACTACAGATCCTGGTTCGATACTGGGCTGTGTCGTATCTGGCTTGCAATCGAGAGACCCATGAGGCGATGCACAATTGGCCCAGCGTTGTCTGGGTTAAGGGAGCGTTTGGTCAGCCAGGATGTCCTTGTCCCATCGCGCAGTGGTGGGCCGGGTACATGCACTCTGACATGGTCACCAGGTGTACAGTGTTTTTTTGTGACACATTGGTGCGGCTGGCGTCTGAGTTAAGCGTGCATTATGTCAAGAAGCTTGGCGGGATTGTGTTTCGGAGGACACACGGCTCTCGACCTTTGCCTTTCCCGAGTCCGTATGGGAGTTGCAGTGATGAGACAAGACTGTAACTACCAATTGGATATGATGAAAAAGGGAGTAAAAAAATGTATTTAAAAATCTAACTGCAATAGAGCATGCCGGGAAATATGATAATGATGTGTGTGGTTTTTGAGTGTGTGTGATGATTGTACCTTTATATTCAAGATATCGGGTACAAAAATGTACCATTATACAAGATTATCCACACATACAGTACCCTAAAACAGTGGTTCCCATCCAGTACGCCGCGGCACAGTCAGATAATACATTAAATGGCACATGGTTACATCTGTGTCGTTGTTTCAAGTCCAGAGCGCTCAGGCTGTTACATTGTATCATTTGAGGGGCTCGCATCACAAGCAAAGTTATTTGTGTTATTTTACTTTGTCTTTCAAAACTATTAGCACAGGCAAGTCAATTAGCCTTAGCCACAGTCATATACAGTTGAAGTCGGAAGTTTACCTACACTTAGGTTGGAGTCATTAAAACTTGTTTTTCAACCACTCCACAAATGTCTTGTTAACAAACTATAGTTTTGGCAAGTCGGTTAGGAGATCCACTTCAGCTATAGCTCTGGGCTTAGCCACAGTCATATATACTGTATATATTAACATATAGCTATGGGCTTAGCCACAGTCATATTGACTGTACATATTAACATATAGCTCTGGGCTTAGCCACAGTCATATATACTGTATATATTAACATATAGCTATGGGCTTAGCCACAGTCATATATACTGTATATATTAACATATAGCTATGGGCTTAGCCACAGTCATATTGACTGTATATATTAACATATAGCTCTGGGCTTAGCCACAGTCATATATACTGTACATATTAACATATAGCTCTGGGCTTAGCCACAGTCATATATACTGTATATATTAACATATAGCTCTGGGCTTAGCCACAGTCATATATACTGTATATATTAACATATAGCTCTGGGCTTAGCCACAGTCATATATACTGTATATATTAACATATAGCTCTGGGCTTAGCCACAGTCATATATACTGTACATATTAACATATAGCTCTGGGCTTAGCCACAGTCATATATACTGTATATATTAACATATAGCTCTGGGCTTAGCCACAGTCATATATACTGTATATATTAACATATAGCTCTGGGCTTAGCCACAGTCATATATACTGTATATATTAACATATAGCTCTGGGCTTATCTAGACCACTGCCTCCATAATAAAATTAATCAAGCATGGCTTTGTGTCCCTTGTTGAAACTTCACGATGCAGAAAGCCACTCATCTGAATCCCAAACCGTTCAAAACTAAAAACCTATTTTACCAGAGAAAAAAATCTAATAATCGCTCTTAAAGAAGTACACGCAAATTAATCATCACAAGTAAGGAACAATGAAAATTAAACAAACATTTCAAATAAACCATATTTAATCTATTTTGTAGTATGGATCAGATGAAATGGAGGTCATTACCACTAAATACATAATTTTACATCACTTCAAGGTGTGCCACGGTTCAAAAAAGTTTGGGAACCAGTACACTAAAAGGTATAGATCAGTACAATGTGAGATTATATGTGTACCTCTGAAGTTACACTATGTGTATTTTGACATTTTTGTTACCCGGGAACATTATTGTACCCTAACCAAACCCTTTTTTCTGAGTGTGTAGTTGCATCTAATCTCTCGTGGAAAGATGAATGTAACATAAATGGTAGAAGCATGTGTCGACTAACTGTACGATGCGATTAACTAACAAATTTTGTTCCTGTGTGCTAATTTTCCGTAACTGATCATTCGGTGAACTCACGGTTTCACAGGTGCTTGCATTTTTCAAAAATCAGAAGACGACGGGACATTTGGCACATAAACTTGCCCAGAACATGCTGAGAGTTCCCCGTTTAGAGGTGTGGAGACTTTGCCACAGCATTTAATCGAGCATCTGAAGCAATTACATAAGATTTTAGTTCTGGGTGTCTGAGATGAAGTTGGCCTTAAAGACTGATCTATGTTCCCTAGTCACCTCTATGGTTAACATTAGTTCAGGATTTGAGGTATGGTAATCTGATTCTAGATCTGTGGTTAGAGGCAATTTAAGTCAACAGGTATCCCCCATTCCCAGAGGATACCCCTCCTCCTTTCTACCCACCTACACAGCAGACTCTCCTCTTACCTAAACACTAGGGCTGACCAACCCCCACCCACACACCCCGGACCTCAGACGCCTCTCTCAGAACAGGAAGAAATAGGGGCTCACCATCCCTTGTGTGTGTGTGTGTGTGTGTGTGTGTGTGTGTGTGTGTGTGTGTGTGTGTGTGTGTGTGTGTGTGTGTGTGTGTGTGTGTGTGTGTGTGTGTGTGTGTGTGTGTGTGTGTGTGTGTGTGTGTGTGTGTGTGTGTGTGTGTGTGTGAGTGTGTGAGAGAGAGAGAGAGGCTGTGCATATGCATCAGTGTGGTTCTGTGTGTGGAACAATGGGCAAACCCAGCAGAGTGTAGGGGGAGTACAGCATTAGATTGGAGAGAGACAGAGAAAGGGAGAGTGAATGGAGAGAGAGAGAGAGCGAGAGAGAGCGAGAGAGAGCGGATGGAGAGAGCAAGCGAGAGAGAGAGAGATGAAGAGTGGATGGAGAGAGGGCCTCTACATGTGAGTCGTGACTAGTGGATGAGGCATCTGTAGGAGGCTTATATAACACACTAGATAGAGCTTTGGTGATTATGGATGTACAGGTCAACTCTCTCCAACACTTCTGAAAAACCAGTGTGTGTGTGTGTGTGTGTGTGTGTGTGTGTGTGTGTGTGTGTGTGTGTGTGTGTGTGTGTGTGTGTGTGTGTATATATATATATATATATATATGTGTGTGTGTGTGTGTCAACAAGCTCTCACAGTCTCACTTCAGAATCTGACGTTTATCCAAATTTTCAAGGTCAAGTTCTGAATGGTTAAGGTAAGGGTTAAGATTTGGGATAGTGTTACAACACGTGCGTGTATGTGTGCTTGTGTGTTTGCTGAGCAAGTTCAAAGTACCTAGGACACTCCAAGCCCAAAATATTTACTTCACACCATTTCTTCACTGTACTGAGAGCGTATGGTGATGCATAATTGAGGAAATCAGTGTTCATTATGATGACAAACTTTAGCTACGATGACAGGTGGAAGACTAGCAAAGGTTCAGGGGTAATTTAAATTCAAGGGAGGATTATAAGCACCGTGTGTATGTGTGTGTGTGTGTGTCCAGATGGTAAAGTGTGTGTACGGCCTTCTGTCTGTTCATCCCCCATACGCCTCATGATTTACCCACAATGCAGCCTGCCTGCCTGTCAGTTAGCAGACACACACACACAAACACCTTCTGTCTGGACAGCAAATCAAGCTACAAAACCATATAAAAACTCAGATTCTCTGTGAAGGTTAAATTTGGTGTGATGGGTTCCATTTCAGCAGCTCATTGTTTTCTCCAGTGGTATGTTTGACAGGCTCAGGACAGTTCTGTAAACAATATCTATCAAAAGTGTTAATTCATGTACAACACTGTATAATTACAGTACATCTCTATGCTTTTTAAGCAATTAAAATGACTCTGACATACATTTTTCCCTCTTTCAGATGTTAATTGCCACAGAAAGTGAACTGGCTGGAAAGGAAGCCTAATGAACAACTAGCTAACATAATTCAGGATCACCATTTCAGAGCATTCTTTTGTCCAGTAAACACATATAGCCTGATAAACCACATGGTTATTTTTACAATGTGCAATAATCTTTACTGTACAATATAACATTGTCTTGTATATTCTAAGAAGCTATTCTGTAGGAACAACTGTATGCAATGATACAAATATAGAGCAATATATACTGAAAATACTGCTTATTTATAATTCAGCTAGACTGATGTCCAGTCTGACGATGCGGTTGGTTGAAGCAGAAACTGAATGGGTACCGGAGATAATGAAGATAATGAAGGGAGAGAGATGAAGTGTTCATGGAATCAGGCTTATGGCTAAACATATATCATCTACAGCTCGTTGGAAAATCCCATAAACTTAAACACAGACGTATAAAGACTGAATCAAAAGATCTAGTAAACCCAGGCTACTCATCTCACAGACCCAAAACACACACACGAACGCACATGCACATACACACACAGACACGCACACACACACACACACACACACACACACACACACACACACACACACACACACAGACACATCGTTCATGTACTGTACATGACTTTAAAACAGCGATATCAGATTTGCAATGAATTATGAAAGATATTTTGATCTAAACTTTCATAAAGGCTGAAGCTAAGAGTGCAGTGCTACTGTGTGTTAATGGGCCGGTTAAATCCAGACCTGTCTAGAGGGGTTGCACAGGTCAAATTCCTGAGGAGGAGATTCTTTAGATGAACCTAAAAACATGGGAGCCCAGCCTTTTACAGCTTTCACTGCACTCAGATCTTCCACTGTTGCTTGGAAACCAAAACATAATACATTTGATTTCCTTCCTTTCTCTCTCCTCTCCGACCTTGGCATTAGAATTATTTGTTGGATAAATAGAAGTGGCATTGAACCTGGTCAGGTGAATGGCTTGGTTTAGAGGAAGACATAGAAAGTCATACAATCACAACCCAAGCTCTAGGAAAACACAATGAGAAAGGGACAGAAGAGAGATAAGGCACATACTGAGAGAGAAAGAGAGCAGATTTGATTGAAACACAAAATGCTCTCTTGGCACAAGTCTTTTCTATTATTCTCTGTAGTAGTCTTACTTTTCTCCTCTAAACATAACTCTCCTCTTTAAACCAGGCAGGGTTTTCAGCCTTGTGCTATGAATTATTGGTCAAATGTCAGGGAGGTTTGATATCAGTTTTTAGAAGAAACAAAATGGTTCATTGTTAGCTGCTTCCACGAGTGATTTTAAATGAAGATTGAATGTGTATTGCTGAAAGAGCTTCTGTTCAAGAAAGAAGTGGAAGAGGAGAAGAGGGAGGAAGAGAAGGTGTATTGAGAGGAGAAATAGAGGAGGATAAGGTGAACTAGAATACAATGGTGTGAAGGTGTGCTCAGAGAGTTGAAGAGGAGATCTTAAAAGACAACTTCAGATTTCCTCTCATCTATCTGCCTTCACCACAACCTTCTCCTCCTCCTCCATCATACAGCTCATCAATACCAGAGCACCAGTCCAGGCTATTCTCACAGTACAGTTCCTACACTGTAAAGGGGTCACCATACATTTTACAGTAATTTACAGGCAGCAAAATTCTGTACGCCTACTGTAATATAAATACTGTAAATATAAATACTGTATCAAAGAAAGTACTGTGTAATGACACACACAGTGCAATACTGTAAAATGTAATGAATTCATGAAATTCATTGAGGGAAGAAGAGGTTTGTGTGTCACAGTATTTTCTTGTAATTACAAAGAATTGGTGTAAGCCGGTTGGCTGCAAAGATATTAATGAATATTTGATGTTCTATACTGAGCAAAAATATAAACTCAACATGCAACCATTTCAAAGCTTTTACTGAGTTACAGTTCATATGAGGAAATCAGCCAATTGAAATAAAGTAATTAGGTCCTAATCTGTAGATTTCACATGACTGGAAATATGTTGGTCACAGATACCTAAAAAAAAATGGGCCTCACAATAGGCCTCAGAATTTTGTCGGAGTATTTGTGTGCGTCAATAAAATGCAATAGTGTTCGTTGTCCGTAGCTTATGCCTGTCCATACCATAAACCCACCGCAACCATGGGGCACTCTGTCAACAATGTTGACATCAGCAAACTGCTCGCCCACATTACTCCAGACACATGGTCTGCAGTTGTGAGGCCGGTTGGACATACAGCCAAATTCTCCAAAATGACATGGAGGCGGCTAGTGGTAGAGAAATTAATATTCAGTTCTCTGGCAACAGCTCTGGTGGACATGCCAATTGCACTCTCCCTCAAAACTTGAGACATCTGTGGCATTGTGTTGTGTGACAAAAATTGCACATTTTAGAGTGGCATTTTATTGTTCCCAGCACAAGGTGCACCTGTGTAATGACCATGCTGTTTAAACAGCTTCTTGATATGCCACACTTGTCAGGTTGATGGATTATCTTGGCAAAGGATAAATGCTCACTAACAGGGATGTAAACAAATTTGTGCACAACATTTGAGAGAAATAAGCTTTTTGTGCGTTTGGAACATTTCTGGGATCCTTTATTTCAGCTCCTGAAACATGGGACCAACACTTTACATATTGCATTTATATATCTGTTCAGTATATATCACTCACACTTCTAGGCTTCCAAAATGCGAGCAACTACAGGGCAAAATGGACCAAAAGGACATTGCGAGATACGTAACCAATTAAGGTTTAAGACCAATCTGTTCCACATACATTTTAATTTGATGAGTCACTAAAAACACATAGGAGTTAAATTGGTACAGCGTTCTCACTCTCAAGTGCAACAAAAATTGCCTCCTACAAGGCACACCTCAAAATATGTTAATGAGCCAGAAACAACAATTACCGTGCACCCAACGGTGGTCAAAATGTGTTTTGCGCTCCAAAGAAACGGTACTGTATTCTGTGGGATGGAATTATGGTACCATTTGAAATGAACCAATTTCCCCACAATACACAATCATTTACAGTATGCTGAAGTAAAACTTTTCCTTTTTTTAATCACTGTTGATAATACCTCAAATTACAATATAAATGCAAATGTTCCGTTACAGTGTAAGTTATGACCCAATGGGTTGGTTTGATTTCCATGCTCTCCACCAATAGGCATAACACTTGGAACAAGTTAGATAAATAGTTATTTTCATGCTACTGCAATTACATTGTTGACAGCAGACAGGTTAGGGTCAGGTGGGAAATATACTCAAACCTGGTCCTCACACACGTGTGCACGTGCTCACTGCTGTGATGTGTAATGTATTGAGACAGCTGGGACCCCAATAATGATACAGAACCACTTCAGGTTTGGTGGGAAGAGTCAAATAAAACACAACACTGTCGCTCTAAATCACAGCTATACGAACCAGCGGTGGAAAAAGTACCCAATTGCCTGACTTTGAAGTAACAATTGCCTGACTAAAAGTAAAGATACCTTAATATTAATAGGAAATGACTCAAGTAAAATACATCCAGTGAAATACTACTTGAGTAAAAGTCTGAAAGTATTTGGTTTAAATTATACTTAAGTATCAAAAGTAAATGGAATTAAAAAATATATACTTAAGTATCAAAAGTATAAATCCTTTCAAATTGCTAATATTAAGGAAACCAGATGGCCCAATTCTCATGTTTTTTCAATTTACAGGTAGCCAGGGGCACAGTAGAACATGCAGACATAATTTACAAACAAAGCATTTGTGTTTAGTGAGTCCGCCAGATCAGAGGCAGTAGGGATGACCAGGGATGTTCTCTTAAGGGTGTGAAGTGGACCATGTTCCTGTCCTGCTAAGCATTCAAAATGTAATTTTGGGTGTCAGGGAAAATGTATGGAGAAAATGTATGGAGATAAAAAGTACATTATTTACTTTAGGAATCGAATCGAATCCAATTGTATTTGTCACATGCGCCAAATACAACAGGTGTAATGTGTGAAATGCTTACTTACAAGCCCTAACCAACAATGCGGTTAAAAAAAATTAAAAAATATGAATAAGAAATAAAAGTAACAAGTAATTGAAGAGCAGCAGTAAAATAACAATAGCGAGACTATATACATACAGGGGGTACTGGAACACACTCAATGTGCTGGGGCACCGGTTAGTCGAGGTAATATGTACATCTAGGTAGAGTTATTAAATTGACTAAGCATAGATAATAACAGAGAGTAGCAGCAGTGGAAAGGGGGGGGGCAATGCAAATTGTCTGGGTATTTGATTAGATGTTCAGGAGTCTTACGGCTTGGGGGTCCAAGCTGTTTATAAGCCTCTTGGACCTAGACTTGGCACTCCGGTACTGCTTGCCATGCGTTAGCAGAGAGAACAGTCTATGACTTGGGTGGCTGGAGTCTTTGACAATTTTTAGGGCCTTCATTTGACACTGCCTGGTATAGAGGTCCTGGATGGAAGGAGGCCTGGCCCCAGCGATGTATAGGGCCGTACGCACTACCCTCTGTAGTGCCTTGTGGTTGGAGGCCGAGCAGTTGCCATACCAGGCAGTGATACAACCAGCCAGGATGATCTCGATGTTGCAGCTGTAGAACCTTTTGAGGATCTGAAGATCCATGCCAAATCTTTTCAGTCTCCTGGGTGGGTATAGGTTTTGTTGTGCCCTCTTCACGATGATCTTGGTGTGCTTGGACCATGTTCATTTGTTGGTGATGTGGACACCATCAGCAAATTTAATGATGGTGTTGGAGTCGTGCCTGGCTGTGCAGTCATGAGTGAACAGGGAGTACAGGAGGGTACTGAGCACGCACCCCTGAGGGGCCCCCGTGTTGAAGATCAGTGTGGTGGATGTGTTGTTACCTACCCTTACCACCTGGGGGCGGCCCATCAGGAAGTCCAGGATCCAGTTGCAGAGGGAGGTGTTTAGTCCCAGGTTCCTTAACTTAGTGATGAGCTTTGAGGGAACTATGGTGTTGAACGCTGAGCTGTAGTCAATGAATAGCATTCTCACGTAGGTGTTCCTTTTGTCCAGATGGGAAAGGGCAGCATGGAGTGCAATAGAGATTGCATCATCTGTGGATCTGTTTGGGAAGTATGCAAATTGGAGTGGGTCTAGGGTTTCTGGAATAAGGGTGTTGATGTGAGCCATGACCAGCCTTTCAAAGCACTTCATGGCTACAGACGTGAGTGCTACGGGTCGGAAGTAATTTAGGCAGGTTACCTTAGTGTTCTTTGGCACAGGGACTATGGTGGTATGCTTGAAACATGTTGGTATCACAGACTCAGACAGGGAGAGGTTGAAAATATCAGTGAAGACACTTGCCAGTTGGTCATCGCATGCTCGGAGTACACATCCTGGTAATTCATCTGGCCCAGCGGCCTTGTGAATGTTGACCTGTTTAAAGGTCTTACTCACATCAGCTGCGGAGAGCGTGATCACACAGTCTTCTGGAACAGTTGATGCTCTCATGCATGTTTCAGTGTTACTTGCCTCGAAGCGAGCATAGAAGTAATTTAGCTCATCTGGAAGGCTAATGTCACTGGGCAGCTCTTGGCTGTGCTTCCCTTTGTAGTCTGTAATAGTTTGCAAGCCCTGCCACATCCGACGAGTGTCGGAGCCGGTGTAGTACAATTCGATCTTATTGACGCTTATCTTGTTTGATGGTTCATTGGAGGGCATAGCGGATTAAGCTTCCGGGTTTGAGTCCTGCTCCTTGAAAGCGGCAGTTCAGAGCCTTTAGCTCAGTGCGGATGTTGCCTGTAATCCATAGCTTCTGGTTGGGGTATGTACGTACAGTCACTGTGGGGACGATGTCATCGATGCACTTATTGATGAAGCCAGTGACTGATGTGGTGTACTCCTCAATGTCATTGGAGGAATCCCGGAACATATTCCAGTCTGTGCTAGCAAAACAGTCCTGTAGCTTAGCATCTGCTTCATCTGACCACTTTTTTATTGACCGAGTCACTGGTGCTTCCTACTTTACTTTTTTGCTTGTAAGCAGGAATCAGGATGGAGGGTGAGGGAGAGCTTTGTATGCGTCTCTGTGTGTGGAGTAAAGGTGGTCCAGAGTTTTTTTTCCCCCTTTGGTTGTACATTTAACATGCTAGTGAAACGGATATAACTTTGAGTGTGGTCTTAGTGCCAGCATCGGTCTGTGGTGGTATGTGTAGACAGCTACACAAAATGCAGATGAAAACTCTCTAGGTAGATAATGTGGTCTACAGTTTATCATGAGATACTCTACCTCGGGCGAGCAAAACCTTGAGACTTCCTTAGATAACGTGCACCAGTGTAACGGTTTTCTTGCGGTGAAGGAGAGTCGGACCAAAATGCGGCGTGGTTATTTAGATACATTTTTAATGAAGATGAAACACCATCAATACAAAACAACAAATGTGAAAACCTAAACAGCCTATCTGGTGCAAACTAACACAGAGACAGGAACAATCACCCACGAAACACTCAAAGAATATGGCTGCCTAAATATGGTTCCCAATCAGAGACAACGATAAACACCTGCCTCTGATTGAGAACCACTCCAGACAGCCATAGACTATGCTAGAAAACCCCACTAAGCCACAATCCCAATACCTACGAAAAACCCCAAGTCAAAACACACCACATAAAAAACCCATGTCACACCCTGGCCTGACCAAATTAATAAAGAAAACACAAAATACTAAGACCAGGGCGTGACAACCAGCTGTTGTTTACAAATATTTCATCGACCGCCACCCCTTGTCTTACCAGAGGCTGCTGTTCTATCCTGCTGATACAGTGTAAAACCTGCTAGCTGTATGTTGTTCATGTCATCGTTCAACCACGACTCGGTGAAACATAACATGTTACAGTTTTTAATGTCCCGTTGGTAGTTTAATCTTGCTCATATGTCATTGAATTTATTTTCTAATGATTGCACGTTAGCCAGTAGAACGGATGGCAGTGGGGGTTTACTCACTCGCCTACGAATTCTCAGAAGGCAGTCTGACCTTCGCCCCCTTTTTCTCCGTCTTCTCTTCACACAAATGACAGGGATTTGGGCCTGTTCCCGAGAAAACAGTATTTTCTTCACATCGAAATCATTAAAAGAAAAAGCTTCCACCAGTTCGTGGTGAGTAATCGCTGTTCTGATGTTCAGAAGTTATTTTCGGCCATAATAGACGGTAGCAGCAACATCAAATCAAATCAAAGTGTATTTGTCACGCACGCTGAATACAACACTTTCACAGTGAGTGAAATGCTTACTTACAGGCTCTAACCAATAGTGCAAAAAAAGGTATTAGGTGAGCAATAGGTAAGTAAAGAAATTAAAACAACAGTAAAAAGACAGTTGAAAATAACAGTAGCGAGGCTATATACAGACACCGGTTATTCAGGCTGATTGAGGTAGTATGTACATAGATAAGGTTAAAGTGACTATGCATATATGATGAACAGAGAGTAGCAGTAGCGTAAAAGAGGGGTTGGCGGGTGGTAGGTGGCGGGACACAATGCAGATAGCCCGGTTAACCAATGTGCGGGAGCACTGGTTGGTCGGGCCAATTGA
Organism: Oncorhynchus kisutch; assembly: GCF_002021735.2. NCBI lineage: Eukaryota > Metazoa > Chordata > Actinopteri > Salmoniformes > Salmonidae > Oncorhynchus > Oncorhynchus kisutch. The sequence continues at coordinate 19,141,806 of NC_034199.2, forward strand.
GGTAGTATGCATATGAATGTATAGTTAAAGTGACTATGCATATATGATAAACAGAGAGTAGCAGCAGCATAAAAGAGGGGTTGGGGGGGGGCACACAATGCAAATAGTCCGGGTAGTCATTTGATTACCTGTTCAGGAGTCTTATGGCTTGGGGGTAAAAACAGTTGAGAAGCCTTTTTGTCCTAGACTTGGCACTCCGGTAGCGCTTGCCATGCGGTAGTAGAGAGAACAGTCTATGACTGGGGTGGCTTATGTTATGTACATTATGTACATTCATATTATGTACAAATATGGGAAGTGAAGTAAAAGTAAAAGTTGTCAAAAAATATAAATACTAAAGTAAAATACAGATACCCCAAAAATGACTTAAGTAGTACTTTACACCACTGCACCACACACACTAAAGTGGCCCATTCCAGTCTAAGCTGCAATGAAACAGCATAATCTAAATGTGGGAATTATGTGCCATTACATACCATTCATCATGCAATTCTAAATAATTTCCAGTACCATATTGTCTAATAAGTGTTAATGTATATTTATGGTAGTTGTTAAGTAGTTCCCATGCTGGTATTAGGGTGTTAAACCTTTTTGAAATGACTACAGAATTCAGAATTCATGTTTTGTTTCTGTCTCTTACTGAACCTCTATATAAAGAGACTACAGTAAGAGCACTCCATCTTCTCAGCTACACCCAGTCCACTGAAGCATCCCCCTATTGTCCCAAAATGGCTGACATTCCTGTTGACTGTTTGCTCCAAATGACAGTGCAGCAGTTCAACCAGTCGCAGCTCAACCCCATCTGTTTAAAGGACACTCCATCACACTGCGTGGGTTTAAGCAATTTTGATATTAGTGCGTAACATAATGGGGTTGATGCTAGCCAACAGCTCTAGAGATTTGAAACTCCTTGAATTGAAAAGTAGTGACTGTGCTTCTCACTACATAGCAAATTCCCCAGTGTTAAATGAACACTGAAAGTGTGGACCCGTATAGACACTGAACAGTGTTGAATTAACACACTGCTTAGTGTAAAAGCTTGATTTACATGTTTCCCTTTCAAATGAAAGCTAGGTTACCATCCAATTGGCAACATATTTTCATAAATGCCTTTTTGGCTGATCCATTTGTGGTTTCAGGGTGGGTGAAAACAGAGTTGGGTGCTGTGGAATCGGTGGAGGTAACCAGAAGTGGTCTTGTGATAATTGTTTGTGTTTCTGCTGGTCAGAGGGAGAATGCGCTCCGTGTCAAGCGAATGGGGGAAAGAGATGTGAATTGTTTTGCTAACAAGAAAAGGGCACCATTGAAAGGAGTGATTACTGGGGTAGCGGTAAATGTGAAAGTTAACCAACTGAAGGGGAAGATTCCCGGTGTCTGTGATGCTCGTTGTTTGGTGTGACGCAGACAGGGTGGCGTGAGAGGTGAAACAGAAGAGTTGTTCTTTTGAGTTTTGTGTTGAGTCTTTGCCCAACAAGGTGAGGCTAGGATATATAAGTTATCCCGTAGACGTTTTTATGCCAAATGCATTACATTGTTACAGGTGTCAAGCTTATAGGCATGTGGCAGCAGTGTGTAGGAGGGAGGTAGGTGTGCAGAAGGGCATGAGACAAAGGAATGTGTAGTATTGGGGAAAGAAGCGGTATGTGTTACTTGTAGGGGTGCACATGTGGCTGGGGATCAGAAATGTCCGGTGCAGGTTAAGGTTACCAGGGTTAGAGTAGTGGGTGTCGTATGCTGAGGTAGTGAAGACAGTAGAGGAAGATGGGTCAAGGTGGATGGATCCTGAGAGGAGTGATCCGAGTGGTAGATCGGTACCAGTACACAGGGTTAGGCCAACAAGTGATACATGCTTCAGTAAAATTTGATTTCTTTGCGAAAAACGAAATATATTTAGATAGTGGAGTAGGGTGGTGGGTTTTTAATGAGTTAGATGGTAGGGTATTTGTTGTTTTTTGAAATGTACATTTAAAAAAAATTCTGCTATGTATAAGGGAGTTTTACTCCAGTCTTCGCTTGAAAAAAGATTTTCATGCAAATATTCAAAAATCTGCACAAAAACAATATGCACATTTGCCCACCAGAGATGTGTTTCCATCAAATTGACTTGTTGCAGATAAAAAGCTGTGCATGATAACGTAGCGCTCATAAAAAATACATTTTGTGGTTAAATTTCCGTGTAACAAATAGAAAAATGTTAAGTAGGTTTCCATCGCATGTTCAACTCTATTGATGGTTTTCTCACAAAAAATTTTTGCGTTATATAGCGAGTGTGCCCACTCTGGTATTGGCACGTGCACTCTAGACAACACTATACCTCTGTATATATTATACGTGCGTATATATACATGATGAGATTATTGTAGAGAATTGTGTTATTTGTTTTTAAGCGGCAGCCGAACATCGATTATCATGTCACCAGAATAAAACCCTCGATATTTATTGGAAAGGAGCATCAAGCTCATCCCTGTGCACTATCCCCACCCTGTGTGGTTCATCATCATTTATTTCACCTGTAGCCTAATAAACTGCATGCTTTCGTCGTAGACAACATGTCATCTTATGACTCCAAGTTTACTTTGATATGATGGCTGTTATATCAATATTTGTGCATAAAACTTTTCCACCCACATACGTCTCATAATACATTTTACAGATGCAAAAAGAGCACACCTTCTCTGGTGAATTTTTGTTAAGTCAACATTTGCAAAGTTTAGCGAAACATTTTCTGTTCCCATCAGGCCTGTCATGACATGTTTCATCTGACATGTACTTTACTCACATAAAAAGGTTGGATGGAAACCTGGTTAGTGACACGCTTGTTTTGTTGCAGGTCTTCTATTTTCAGTCCTATGGACTTCACATGTCCTAAGTGAATTTGTCGTAATTAAAATGTAATCATTTAAAGTATACAATTTTAATAATAACATATATGCTCAGGATCTCACTTGGTGAACTCCCGAGGACTGAAAATGGATGAATGCAAAAACCAGGTCTCTGTCATTAACAAATACGGTCATGGGTGGTAACTCTGCAATTCACTTGAAAGGCAAGACACTAGGAAATGAGTATTTACACCAAGCAGTGTGTGAATTTAACACTGTTCCAGTGTCTATACTGGTTCACACTTTGAGTGTTGATTTAACCATGGAGAATTTGTTGTATCTTGTAATACTCTATTATTATGGTATGAAGTATTATATGAAATAGTAGCTATAATGAAGTAATATCAAAGACTTAAAGCTGATAATAATAATTAGGTTGGTGCCTATATTTATTCTACTTCACACATGTTCAACTGTGTATTATACATATGTGTGAATTGGAAATGTGTTTTTTTACTTATTCCAACTCTCCCTGAGATGCTCTCAGATAGTGGGTCATGGCCAGAGTCTGCCATGATCAAAGGCAATTAGGGTTAAGTGCCTTGCTCAAGGGCACATCGCAGATTTTCACCAGCAACCTTTCAGTTACTTGCCCAACTCTCTAACCGCAGGTGTCACTGCTGCTCTCAAATAAGACATTAGGGAGGGAACAGTGGATTTGAATGGTTTTCAGGGTGGTGAGTAAGACGTTTTCATTTATTACAATGAGATCTGACTTCTCTCTCAGGGAAAGCTAAGGGGAACTCCCTCTATGGCACACGAGTTAAACTCATTCCATGGAGGGCCTAGTGTCTGCTAGTTTTTGGTTTTTCTTTTCAATTAAGATCAAGACAAGCAGGCGAGAGGAGTTCCTTACTAATTAGTGACATTAATTAATTAATCAAGTACACGGGAGGAACAAAAAGCCACAGACACTCAGCCCTCCATGGAATGAGTTTGACTCGTGTGCCATAGAGGGAGTTCCCCTTAGCTTTCACTGAGAGAGAAGTCAGATCTCATTGTAATAAATGAAAACGTCTTACTCACCACCCTGAAAACCATTAAAATCCACTTGACACCCCTGCTCTATTGCAATGGGGAAACTATACACAAACACAAACACACATTTACATGTAGAATTTGTGTCAATGTAATGTATTGATCATTACATCCGTCATTGCGTTTCATTCATTGGTATTTTGAATGGCTAGAAGAGTTGTTGGGAAGGGTGAGGGAAACGGTTTGTGGCTAGCGTTTCCTGTACACATGAGACAACCACTCTCTATTTCTCACTGTGGAAAAGCACCCTAAAAACCACAGCCATTCCCTTTTTAAATGAGCATAACACCCCTCATACCAAATAGTTGCATTACTGACTTTTGTCTCTTTTATTAATATCAAAATCACACATGGGACTGCTCCTTTATTTGTTTGGGGCAAGTCATACTCGTCAAAAAATCCAGTCCCCAAATCAAATAATCTCTTCATGTCGCATTTAAAAATGATTTACTATCACATACTCTGCTTTGTGTGCAATACATCGTTGATTATCATTGAGTTCATTGTATTTATTCAGTTATTGTCTCTCGCTTTTAACCACAAATGTTTCATCAACCTGAATCTATGGACACCTTCAAAATTACGACAGTAATTTACCAACAGTAACCCCTAAAGAACACACGTGTAGTGAATTTCAGGTAAATCAAATCAAATTTATTTGTCACATACACATGGTTAGCAGATGTTAATGCAAGTGTAGCGAAATGCTTGTGCTTCTAGTTCCGACAATGCAGTAATAACCAACGAGTAATCTAAGTAACAATTCCAAAACTACTACCTTATACACACAAGTGTAAAGGGATAAAGAATATGTACATAAAGATATATGAATGAGTGATGATACAGAGCAGCATAGGCAAGATACAGTAGATGGTATCGAGTACAGTATATACATATGAGATGAGTATGTAAACAAAGTGCCATAGTTTAAAGTGGCTAGTGATACATGTATTACATAAGGATGCAGTCGATGATATAGAGTACAGTATATACGTATACATATGAGATGAATAATGTAGGGTATGTAAACATTATATTAAGAAGCATTGTTTAAAGTGGCTAGTGATATATTTTACATCAATTCCCATCAATTCCCATTATTAAAGTGGCTGGAGTTGAGTCAATGTGTTGGCAGCAGCCACTCAATGTTAGTGGTGGCTGTTTAACAGTCTGATGGCCTTGAGATAGAAACTGTTTTTCAGTCTCTCGGTCCCAGCTTTGATGCACCTGTACTAACCTCGCCTTCTGGATGATAGCAGGGTGAACAGGCAGTGGCTCGGGTGGTTGTTGTTCTTGATGATCTTTATGGCCTTCCTGTGACATCGGGTGGTGTAGGTGTCCTGGAGGGCAGGTAGTTTGCCCCTGGTGATGCGTTGTGCAGACCTCACTACCCTCTGGAGAGCCTTACGGTTGTGGGCGGAGCAGTTGCCATACCAGCCGGTGATACAGCCCGACAGGATGCTCTCGATTGTGCATCTGTAGAAGTTTGTGAGTGCTTTTGGTGACAAGCCGAATTTCTTCAGCCTCCTGAGGTTGAAGAGGCGCTGCTGCGCCTTCTTCACGATGCTGTCTGTGTGGGTGGACCAATTCAGTTGGTCTGTGATGTGTACGCCGAGGAACTTAAAACTTACTACCCTCTCCATTACTGTCCCATCGATGTGGATAGGGGGGGTGTTCCTTCTGCTGTTTCCTGAAGTCCACAATCATCTCCTTAGTTTTGTTGACGTTGAGTGTGAGGTTATTTTCCTGACACTACACTCCGAGGGCCCTCACCTCCTCCCTGTAGGCCATCTCGTCGTTGTTGGTAATCAAGCCTACCACTGTTGTGTCGTGATTGAGTTGGAGACGTGCGTGGCCACGCAGTCGTGGGTGAACAGGGAGTACAGGAGAGGGCTCAGAACGCACCCTTGTGGGGCCCTAGTGTTGAGGATCAGCGGGGTGGAGATGTTGTTACCTACCCTCACCACCTGGAGGCGGCCCGTCAGGAAGTCCAGTACCCAGTTGCACAGGGCGGGGTCGAGACCCAGGGTCTCGAGCTTGATGACGAGTTTGGAGGGTACTATGGTTTTAAATGCTGAGCTGTAGTCGATGAACAGCATTCTCACATAGGTATTCCTCTTGTCCAGATGGGTTAGGGCAGTGTGCAGTGTGGTTGAGATTGCATCGTCTGTGGACCTATTTGGGCGGTAAGCAAATTGGAGTGGGTCTAGGGTGTCAGGTAGGGTGAAGGTGATATGGTCCTTGACTAGTCTCTCAAAGCACTTCATGATGACGGAAGTGAGTGCTACAGGGCGGTAGTCGTTTAGCTCAGTTACCTTAACTTTCTTGGGAACAGGAACAATGGTGGCCCTCTTGAAGCATGTGGGAACAGCAGACTGGGATAGGGATTGATTGAATATGTCCGTAAACACACCAGCCAGCTGGTCTGCGCATGCTCTGAGGACGCGGCCAGGGATGCCATCTGGGCCTGCAGACTTGCCAGGGTTAACACGTTTAAATGTTTTTCTCACGTTGGCTGCAGTGAAGGAGAGCCCCGCAGGTTTTGGTAGCGGGCCGTGTCAGTGGCACTGTATTGTTCTCAAAGCGAGCAAAGAAGTTGTTCTTGTCCCATCGCGCACTAGTAACTCCTGTGGAGGGCCGGGTGCAATGCATGCTGACACGGTCGCCAGGTGTATGGTGTTTCCTCTGGCACATTGGTGTGGCTGGCTTCTGAGTTAAGCGGGTGTTGTGTCATGAAGCAGTGCGGCTTGGATGGGTTGTGTTTCGGAGGACGCATGCCTCTCCTGAGTTGTACAGATTGCAGCGATGGGAAAGACTAACTACCAATTGGATACCACGAAATTGGGGAGAAAAAGGTGAAACAAATATAGCCTCTTACAAGACAAGTCTCAAAATATGTTAATGAGCAAGAAACAACAATACCATGCACCCACTAGTGTTCAGAAGGTTTATGGCACTGTATTCTGATTTACAGTGATTTACTAGCAGCAATTGGCCAGTAAGCTATTGTAGAATTTCAGGACAAGGTTAGTTGAATTCCATAAAATACAGAATATTACTGTAACTTGTGGGGCTGCAGCATTCTCACTCACAGGTGCAACAAATATAGCCTCTTACAAGGCACGCCTTATAATATGTTAATGAGATAGAGACTCTTACATCTGGCCATTACATTTTCCCACAATGCACCATACTTTATACTCTAAAAATTACTGTTGACATTTCATAAAGGTCTTTGAGTGTGCTGTAAAACAAATGTATTGTATTTTACTGTGCATTCTACGGTAATCTACTATATTCAGTTTATACAGTATCCTACTGTTGATTTATATAGTAAGCTTCTGATCAAATAAAATAAACGACTAGCAGGGTGGTTAAAAAGATAAGAAAGAAGGTCCTAAAAATGCTTCTCTGTGACATCACAGGGTAAGATTAATAGTTTTAAAAAACCTGCAACAAATTTCTAGCCAGAAGGATGGTATTTTCTTGCTCCCCACCTGTTTGAAAATCACTGTTTTAAATGTTAAATGTTTTAACTTTTGTTGATGTCATCGGGTAGAACTTCTTATCTTATATATTTTTCCTCAAAATGTAGAAATGTGTTGTTTTCACATATATAGACAATAGTATTGTGCTGGAGATATTGAAAATGAGATTGAAAAGTGGTGGAGCTGCCCTTTAAATTAGAGGCTGCTTTTTGGAAAAACCCCATCAGAACAGTGTCTATGCAAGTCTCGTAAATCTCAAAAAATCGCTACAATCGCTACAACTTTCGCTACAATTAGTACGATCTGTAAAAGCAGCGGAAGTCCTTTCAACATGTGTTCTAACCTGTAGAAGCACACACATGCTATCTACACTATAGTTGTACATCATGTGTACATCATGTGTAGTTTGCTGTCAGAAGTAAAATGATTCCTTTTAGGGATACACAATGTAAGGGAAAGAGAGAGTGAGAAGAGAGAGAGAGCAGAGAGGCGCGAGAGAAAGAATAAGTGAAAAGGGGAGAGTGAGAGGCTCCCATCATATACCACCCACACATATTCCATCCTCTTCTCCGCCCGCCCGCCAGCCAGTCCATTACCTTCATGTAAATGACAGCTCTCTGTGTCTTGCAGTACAGAGAGAAAAGCACTGTTACCATCACAATATAGTGTAGGCCAGAGGAAGTTCTATCATTGTTAAACCCACACAAAGTAGTCCTCTATATTGCCCACCCACTCCCACAACACTCACAGCTAGGTGGGGGAGGCAGGGGAAGCAGAGAGGACAGAAATCCCAGTTAGAACCACTGTCAAACCCATATAAAAGTCGTCTTTCGCCCTACTCCTCACACAGCTGAATGGGCCAGGCAAAGGGGAGCATAAACACCTCTGCCTATACTGAGACTACGCCTTTTTTTTTTAGAAACTCAACTTATTGTTGAGAGTTACAAAAGTAAAATACACAAGGTGCAATTTCAAAATGTGGTAGTGCTTCAGCAGTTTTTCCACGTGGTATGTCAGTCAATGACAGTCACTGACAGTCACTCAATTTGCCCATGTCAAATGTTTTGATCGCTAGATAAGTTAGTCTAGCAAGCTATGTAAACCTTGTACTAATCATAACCAAATTACTTACCGGTGCAGGCAGGGCATGTGCCCAGGGACCCTGACCTCCAGGGGCACCCTCTTGATTTTGTTAGTCACAAAAACGTCCCTCCACCCCATGGCAAAATGAGTAGAATTGCACAAATTTGTTTTAAAACTACAACATTTTCTCTACACACCATGACAAAATGTGAAGAACAGCAGGCAAGTCATTTTAACACCGCTGCCAAGAGGGGGGCTAAAATGTTTTGGGGGGTCCCCCAACCAAATCTAGTTTATGGCCCCCAAAAGGCTAGAGGCACTTCTGTGAGGGAAAGAAGGGGGGGGGGGGGTTGGCAGAAGCAAAGAGCAGTCACCCACAGCTCTGTCTGACACACTTAGAAAATGACATCAGAACTCTGCGGGTGAAAAGGTGCTTTGAATCACATCCATGACCTTCTCTTCCTCTCTTTCTTTATCCACTAACAGTTGATTTCATGGCTTCCAGTGTAGCACCTTTTGCTGATTTCAATACACAGTGAGAGACAAAACTTTGACCTGCTGTAAATTGAACGATTTTTCTCTGTTCCCAACTGCATACAAAACTGTTTGCAATGACATCAGGCTGACATCTTTTGTGGGGTCATGGTTAGTTAGGGCTGTGGCGGTCACTACATTTTGTGTCAAGCAAATAACTGTCAGTCTCATGGTAATTGACCTCGAATTAACATAAACACATTTAGCATCTCCTGGCTTCCACACTGAGGCTGACCTTTGGAACATCTATATTTTAAAAAGTCTAATAAAACCATGCATATACCTACACCACAATAAATCCATGATTTATTTTAGACAGGTCTAAAGAAGCATGATATGAAGAAAATGTAGTGTATTTCAAAATAACAAACTCTAAGTTGTCCTTATGTTAGGTCCTGATCTGGCTTTTCCAAATGGCTGTGAGCTACACTAGTTAATTTAGCAGACAAGATTTGCTTAGAATTCCGTGGCATTATTTTATACTACGAAGAATACAATTGAACAAAGCTGAATCAAACAGTAAGGATATTTTCTCCAAACAATTTGAGGGAGTGAACACATTTGGCTATTCTGTGTTGAGTGGTTAACAAAGAAATAGTTACTCCAATATGCTTCATTTAGAGTTAGTAATGTAAGTTTAGTTGTTCTACAAACATTGGGCTATATGTTTTTTAATACATTGTAAGGCTGCATGATGCAACTAATGATGATTATTAAAAAGTTACTTGAAAGGCATGAACCCTGCTTTGTTTTTTTGCACAGGCTGTACACACTACATCAGTCACTCTTTCAGAATTTGACAAGCACTTGATAATGCCTAGAAGTTTACGACGGCATCCCCTTCGGGTGGCTGTAATGCACCCTAAAAAAAATCCATGCCTTTTGCGGCCAATGACCGTTGTGCCCTTCTCTCTGAGTGCATTGTGCTCCATCACCTAATCTGATCTTTCTCACAGGCTACAAGTGAAGACAGACACTTCGGGGACGCAACTGCATGCGTCCTTATTCAAATCAGAGGCGCAATATGGAAGATATTTTAAGAACTGTCCACATCTCGTCAGCTAACAAGATGAGTAGGCCTAACGAACAGCAAAAGCACTAGCCTATGTCAATCTACTATCCCCATAGTACAAAGGTCAACCTATTCTATTCTGTGTGAGAAATACATTTTCCAAACATAGTCTTGGACAGTTGTGGGATGCAATAGATCCCAAGTTAATACAACCACTAGCATTTAAAAAAAAAAAAAACGTTTTACGCAATGTGGCTGACGCAACAGATCAGCTCAAATGTTTTGATAAATGTTGATTTCTTCACATGATTAGCACAGCAATGCGCACATGGTGGTAAGCTATAAGCTTGAATGTTCCATTAGCAGGAAAACACCTTTGTCAGAAGTGACCTGCAAATGTGATTATGCATGTAATGCTTTTATTATAAAGGTGCATTTTTATGGTGAAAATGATCTTCCCCAAACTTGAAACTCACACACTGCTTATGTATTCCAGTTAGGCTCTATACCCCTTGTAAAGCTGATTAATGAGCTTCATTTTAAGAAGTTATTTGGCCACTTTAGTTGTGATACAAACCTTATTAAAACATATAGGCCTACGGGCCAGGCTACATGAGGTGGGTGACTATAATTTGAAAAGGTTGCAAAAAAAGACTTTGTTTCTTATGCTGGGCATCATTCACAAGTGATAATATATCATTCGCAAGTGATAGGCTGATATTGTCACCCATCAGACTATTCTTGATTTAATCTAGTCTTTACATATACTAAATAATGTGTGAAATTGGTTTTGATTTAGAATGGACCATTATCATGCACCTGCATCGAAACAGGGTCAGCGGGGAAAAATACGTGTCATCTATGCACTTAAATAGCAAATGGAGGACGCTTTTCCCCGTGGTTTATTTTCATGACCAGACGGGTAAGCTGTACTCCTGTTGTAAATATAAACAATGTGCTTAATATTAGGAAAGTTGCAAAATAAATACATTAGGCCTAGCCTATAGAAAGCTGATTCTCCTTTTAGTAGAGGCCATCACTATGTTTCTCGCGCAATTGCATAGCCTATTGAAATATTGCACAACATGAGCTTGTGGGCTCTCATGAAGTGTTTGATTCGATTTTCGAAGACATTTGCATTGATGTCAGAGTGATTAGAGGGCCTGAGTACCAAGCGGTTAGCAAGTTTGGTAGGCTACTAATGACCATCAGCTGCATCAGAGCTTGGAGAAGCCTAATCACCATGACTAAACGGTCACATGTAATTTGACTGACTTCATGACTCGTGACCACCTGTGTGGAGGTAATACGGTCACCGCAACAGCCCTAGTCATGGTTAAGTTGTATACTGGTTGTGAAAGGATGTTTTTTAGAAACCCCAAAATATATATTTTTACCTGGTCGTAATCTGACCAGTTAACCAAAATATGAAGTCTTTCCCAGGTGACTTGAGGTTGTCATTAAAAATATGTATTTAGCTGAATGTAATCTGGTTATCTGACTTCTCTTCAACCAGAAAAACAGTTTACAACCAGAAAATGAAATTTTTATGAGGTCCCCTGCCAAACGGTGGGACATCATTATGACCAGCCTACTGTAGAAAGGGGATCTGTACAGTGACTCTGTGACAACCACTGCCTCACAAGCTGCTAAACCCTGAGATCCCGCACACTTCCCTTCCATAATATTATGGAGCACTATGGAAACATGGGATAATATTTGGGAGTGGTGGAAAAGACAACGGGCAGGTTATGGACAACATTAACTCCCTTTGACTACACCCTGTTTGGGTTGCTGTTCCCCAGCAAAAGCCATTCGGAATTTCTGATTACAACGTCAACAGGCATATATGTTTTCTCTTCGTCCTTGTATCCTCCGTAGGAAAGCATTTAGTTGCTAATTGACCCTCAGACAGCAAACCTTTCACAGTGCATGGTTGAGGGATGGATTCTACGTTTTCTTTTAAATGGCATGGATTTCTACATAAATGGCACGGATTTCTACATAAATGGCATGGATACATCCTGGCATCACTGTCAACTAAGACAGCTCTCTATTTCTATATTCCAAGACATATTTTGCAGAGTTGAAGACACTGCAATTGACAAAGAATGACACACAGAAACATTCTGTTGTGTTTATGACAGTGTGTGTATGTGTAAGGTGGGCTGTGTGTGGGGGTTGACTGGAAACCGCCACTCACACAGCCTCATGTTGTGTGCTCACATATACATATATATACACACACACACACACACACACACACACACCATGAGGCTCGGGGGTGGAGAGAGAGGCGGTGTTGCTGTTAAGACTGGCATCAGCTCCTTCATGGATCATTCTCACTACAAGAGACAACCTCACTGGAAAGAGAGAGAGAGAGAGAGGGAGAGAGAGAGAGAGAGAGAGAGAGAGAGAGTGAGAGAGAGAGAGAAAAAGAGAGAGAGAGAGAGAGAGAGAAAGAAAAAGAGAGAGAGAGAGAGAGAGAAAGAGAGAGGGAGGGAGAGAAAGAGAGAGAGAGAGAGAGAGAGAGAGAGAGAGAGAGGAAGAGAGAGAGAGAGAGAGAGAGGAAGAGAGAGAGAGAGAGAGGAAGAGAGAGAGAGAGAGAGAGAGAGAGAGAGAGAGAGAGAGAGAGAGAGAGAGAGAGAGAGAGAGGAAGGGAGGGGGAAGAGACAAGCCAGCGGAGGGAGCAGAGACAAAGCTTGCTGACGGAGGAAGTGAAGTGTGCTCTGCAGCATGTGGACCATGTGCTCAGGTAAGAACAACTCCAACTCCTTTCGGTCCCTGTACATGTCTATTTCTCCCTACCACTCTATTTCTCTCTGTCTTTATGTCTGCTTCTCTGTCCCTGTCTCTCTCTATATTTCTGCATCTCTGTGCCCAGTGGTTGCCATTAGAAAGGTAAACAATTTATTTTTATCCGTTTATTTTATTAGTACTGTTGACTTGGAAACATTACGCGGTATCGTATACAAAGTTCAAACTCCACTCCCTCTTCCCTCAATGTATACCCACGTTTGGAATATATCATGTAAATTCTTCATGGGAGATTTGTGCATAATGGGAGTATATTAGAAATATATAATTGCACAGATGTAATATATGGTGAGATTTATCTGCACATATCGCATTGAAAAAACCCAAATAAGTCTGAGGGCATGGATCCTGCCGTTTTCAAGATTTCGGTGCTGAACTGGATGTATATGGTATTGTCCTAGGAGTATATCTTTGTTTTACTGGTTTGTACTGTGAGTATATCTTTGTTTTACTGGTTTGTACTGTGAGTATATCTTTGTTTTACTGGTTTGTACTGTGAGTATATCTGTGTTTTACTGGGAATATATCTGCGCTGAAGTTTTGTACTGGTGGTACTGTTGTGAAATGTGTGAGACTTGGCCCCATATCTCTTTGTTCCCTAACTCTTTCTTTCTCTGTGGGGCCGCAAGAGAACAGAGGAATAACACACACACACACAAACTACGCTAACAGGCACAACACACATGAACACACACACACACACACACCCTTCTTGTGGAGAACCAGCCGAAACTTCCCTCCGGGGGGAGAGCTATGTGAGGAATGTGATTATCACGTATTTGTGTTTATTTTATCGCAGCGGGATGCTCACAAAGCAAAGATGGGACTAGATCAGACAAACGGCTGATGCTGAGTGTGAAACTGTGTGCGTGCGTGCTTGCCTGTGGGTTAGTGAAGGTGTGTTAGGGTAAGGAGGAGAGACTGTGTCTGCGAATTTGTTTCAGAATTGTTTTAAAACGTTAAACAAAGGAATATGCTCAGTTTCTGAAAGACAAATACCTTGTACATACATACTGTTCACCTTTTCTATACACTCACACACAGACTTACACCCACACATGCACTTACAGTCACATGTGCACTCAGTCACTGAGAGCCATGCACCCACTCACCCCAACACCCACGTAACCACCCACACACTCACATGCACAGACTAGCACCCTCCCGCCCACATCCATGCACGCACAACAAGCCCACCGCCTGTCGAGCCAAGTGCATTACAGAGTTCTTTTAACACACAGCTTCTGAATGGGGGGGATGAATGTGGGGAATTTCAGCTGAAACGTGAGGACAAAAGCCAGGGGGACATTTAAAAGGCATTAATAGATCCATGGGAATCAGGAAGGGAACATACACACGCACTTGCTCACTCACACATACATATACACACACACAGGAATGTATATTACACAGACTCGCACACAGGGGCGTTGTGCTCCCATTATTTTATAGGGGGTACAAAGTACGTGAAGATGCCCCTGGCAAAATTCTTAGAATTTAGCATTTTTCAAACACCTGAAACATTGTTTCCTGCAATCTAGAGCCATAATCATTGTGCCATGTAAAAAAAAATACAAAAATAAAAGTATAATTTTTTCTGCATAGGCTGTCTAAGCATATCACTTTACCTGATTGCACTTGGTGAAGTCCATGGGTCAGAAAATACATGCACGCAACAATGATGTCTCTGTCAATAACAAAAACAGTCATGGGTTATAACTCTAAAATTCACCCGAAAGGCAAAGCACTCTGGGAAATATTCAAATAAGCAGTGTGCTAATAGTACCATAACCCAAGAATGTGTATTTTCTGAAGTCTAGCAACCTTGTCAGCAGGCATGTCAGCTAATATAGTTATACAATCTACTCTAACTTGATTGATAGCCTGAAATGGCTTGGGAGATTGGGAATCTATCTAGCTGTCCTGCCCATCATTGGTAGCTAAAATCAAATCAAACGCTGTTTATGTCACTCAACACTCTCTCTCCTCCTCCACTGACGATACTGTCGGCACGCACCAAAGCAGGGTTTCCCAAACTTGGTCCTGGGGCCCACCCTGGGTGCACGTTTTTGGCTTTTGCCCTAGTACTACACAGCTGATTCAAATGATCAATGCTTGATGAGGAGTTGGTTTTTTGAATCAGCTGCGTGGTGCAAGGGCAAAACCAAAACGCGCACCCAGCGGGCGCCCCCAGGACCAAGTTTGAGAAACCCGTCTCTAGAGTGTAGCTTCCTGCCTAGCATATCCGTGGTGCATCTTAGAAGGAACCACTTATTAGGGATAATGGAGGTACTCTTTCACTGGTGTGTGCACCCTCCGCAAAATACTCCTAAAAGATATTTGAATAGATTATTATTATTACACAAACACACACAGAGATGCAGCTCTGGCGTTAGAGGGACAATGGTCTGGGATAAGAGATGACGAGAGACTGGTCATGTTGCGTTTTTGTGTGTTAGAGTGACGAATTGAGAGAGAGAGAGAGAGAGAGAGAGAGAGAGAGAGAGATGGAAAGCGGGACCTACATTCACAGGTAAAGAACAGGGATTGAAGTGAATAATGCTCCCAGCTCCCACCACATACCTTACCGTAATTAACTACTGGTCTTCTGTTCAACTGGAGGACAGTAGCACACTTTGTTCTGAATGGTAATACCCTCTCTAGGACAGATGCACACATGTGTTGACTACCTTTAGACATTTTTATTCATTTCTGACTTGAGATACTTGAAATACACCTGGAGAATTAGAAAATGGACTCAAATCGACCATTATCTCCAATGCATGATTTATGGCATGTGTTGCCCTTTTAATTGCTGTGTATTTAGCTATATGTTAGCTATATGTTATATAAAATTCAACCAAACTTAAAGGGATTCTCCGGTACTTTTGTATACTTTTTAGCCTGTAGTACTGAAAGTAGCGCCCATGAGCCAAAAGTGGTCCCCGAAAATGAAGTACTACATCACATATGTGCAGATATGTACACCATGTCATTGCTCTCTCTCTCTTGCTCTGCTGTGTGTGATTCATGCTAGCTGTCACTCAAATGGCAAAGGGCTGAATCTCATTGGCTGGACCTCGAATTGCTAGGGGGCTGGCCCATGTGGGGGGAAATGGCACAGCACAGCTTCCAGAAAACAGTCACTTTCAAAATAGGGATTTTGTGCCTAATTGAGGTAAGACTGTAACTCTGCTCAAAGAATATGCATGTATGAACCACATGTATGAACCACATGTATGAACCACATGTATGAACCACATGTATGAACCACACATTGACAATGTCAGTCCAAAGAATACTTTCAAAATACATATTAGATGCCAAAATACCGAAACACATGTCTATAGGTTTAGGCACTAATTCCGACTAGTTAAGGTTAGGGATAGGGTTCAAACATAAAAACTAAACAGGTGCCTAGCACTGCTATTGAACCCACGATGCTCGGAGCCGTAGCGCACAGTATAAGTAACTACTAGATGGTAACACGCACTCTTATTGCCCCTAGTGCAGGGATGTGTCAAACTCATTTGCAAAAAAATGGTTCTCTAGGAATTTTTAATGCTCCCTGACTTGTCTAGCTTTCATTTCCATGATTATAAGTGAGTTGGACACCGTCAAGAATATAGGTCCATCATAATTTCTACACAGTTTCGATTTGGTTTAAGTCATTTTAAAATATGTTGAGTTTGTCCAAACTCAAACCAGATTCGGGCTAGATCGGTAGTGGATGGTTGTAAATTGCCATGGAAAGGAAATGCCATGCCATCATTTTAACATTCTAAATATAGCATTTGGGCTGTGATTTCCACAACTTTTCATGTTTGCCAGACCCTCTATGAAACAGAATAAAAGATCTTACCAGCAGTATCAGTTAATACCATCAGTAGTAGTTTATCCAAACAAACGCAACATGACTTCTAAAGGACTGGTCAATAGACCTAACCCTGATGGTACAGTCCATTGAAGTAACCCCACACCTTTCCCAATATTACTGGCACACGGCTTGATGTTTGAACCCATTGATTTCTGAAGGGAATAAGGCAGATATGTTATGGGCTATAGCAGGTGTTCACTGTAGTCATAACTGTAGTCATAGGACTAGTAGGTGACATGATACCAGTTTCAAATACCACAGAATTTGACGTGATATTCAGATGAGAAAACAAGTGTTAATTTATTCAGGAAATTTCACAATATGAATGCAATGCATCTGTCACATATGACTCAATTCTCAAACGATAACTACTCAAGTGACAACATTTGTTGAATTTCCCAAATTACCATCAGATGAAAACTCTTACTTGGGAAATTGAGAGGGTGACAAAAGAGAAAGGGAAAAAAATTGTTCAAAGGCAGTTTTGGGAAATGTATGCAAATTGATATACACCCCCTTACCAGATCAACCCCCCTCCACCATCCGATCAGAGAGAGAGAGAGACCAATATACTCTAGGTGAATATCCGTTGCAGTTGTTTCATCTCGTCTCATGATGCTAAAGCACCTTGTTATCCTCCACTGTAAAGACATGAACATTATTGCCCAATGGAGAATGCAGAGATGGAGGAAGAGCCAGAGAATGATGGATGAGGAAGGATGGAGGAGCTATGACGGAGAGATGGAGGAGAGATGATGAAAGATGGAGAAGGCGTGAAGGTGGAGAGTGTAGGCTATAGAAGATAGATGTACACTCTTAAAATCAAATGTTCCTGGAGGATTTTTTAGGGGTTCTTCAAATTGAAACTGTGGGGGAACCCCTATAAGTTCTTCGAACCACCCTCATTAATGGTTCCTCAAATAACCTTTTGGGTTACATTTTGGGGATTTTAGCGGAAAACCAGAAGTAAAAGATCCAAATATGAGGTAAACTCCCAGCAGAGCCCCAAGTCCAATGGGTATATCCTCTGGCGTGTTGATGTTAATGTAATGATGTTCTCTGCACCCATAGCCAGTATAATTTTGCAGTGCATGGTGATCGAACAGGTTTCCAGTGATATTCATCAGATGTGTAGGGAGGGTGCACAGTACATTTTGCAGTGATAAATCAATACTTAAAGAGTATACCTCAGTATACCTCAGATAACACAAATACATTTTACAGCAGTGTAGAGAAATGCCTATGAGACCCCATAATGCATTGCTCTTTTACGGTACTGTACTGTAATATAGAATAACAGTGGTTAACTGTTAGTTTTGCTGTAAATGTACAGCCATTTGTAACAGTGAAGGAGAGAGAAGATGAAGGAGAGAAGGATTGGGAGAGTTGGAGGATGAGATTGAGAGAGATTTGGGCCCGTATGAAACTCTCTCCCCATTGACATTAGAAGGGCATTCTGTAATGGGATTAAAAATCTACTCCAGACCAATACATCAGTCTAATTCAATGAACCACATTTGGTGTCTAAACTAAGAGCAGCAAAAATGTAGGCTAGTCATATATTCTGGAAACCATGAAACTTCATCAGCCTTCATTTCTGTGTCAAGTCGTGTTATGCATAAGAGTGGACTTTCCTGAAATCGTAGCCTACGTGTCACTACACGCACATGGGTCGCGGCAGGGACGGCCCCGGGTGAAAGGGTTTGGTCATTGAGGTCGGTGTCAGGGCGGGCGGGGGACAATCATACAGCCCGGCTGAGGTGAAGAGCATGTCTCCCCTTTACCTTCGCTGGAGCAGTAAACCCAGTGGCATTTCCGACTGATTCGGTATGCACACGGAGAAAAGCCCCGCGGCTAGCCAGCGATAAGGGTGGAGGGGAAATTACTTGAGGAAATCGCAGATGAGTGATGGGTTATTTGCATGAAGTGCATTCGTGATTGAGAAAGTCAGTTATTCTCTTTCTGTATTCGTTTGTTGGAGAAACTCCTTTCGGCCTAAGGGGATGTTTATTTTTTTGTGTCGCCTGTTTTTGTAGCAGATAACTGCCGAGTGTCGAGCCCACGGAAGGTGTTTGCAACCATGGGCTCTCTGCTGCACAGCTGTCGGTGTTTGGAGCAGCAAGGAGCGGAGGAAAGAGCCTCGACCCTGGAGACAGACAACCACAAAGTAAGCAACAGCTGTGGACTCGCCGTCTCATCTTTACATGCTAAAATACACTGTTTATATCATGTTAATTCGATGGGATATATTATTGTTTTATTTGCAAAATTGTTTCACATTCGTAATCAACATCAACTTTAGGTTTTAGATTCATGTTTAGACAAGTGTCATTATTTCGTCAGTTAGACCTACATGCAGTTTGCATTGTATGACAAAGACCAAAGAAGCATTGGCAAATATGTTGGTGAGCATGGCATTGCAACAGTGTGTGGTCTGCCTTGGCTTTGGCAAGAGTATGTGTGTGTGTGAGCGTGAGCGTTAGTGCTTGCGTGAGAGAGAGAGAGAGAGAGAGAGAGAGAGAGAGAGAGAGAGAGAGAGAGAGAGAGAGGAAGAACGAGAGATGAGATCTGAGAGTGTGGTTGGGTGCAGACAGGATCTCTGTGTGTGTTTTCCCTTCTTTAAGTTGAGGGAGGAGGGGTGGTATGCAAGTCAAGCGAGATGTGTGTGTGTGTGTGTGTGTGTGTGTGTGTGTGTGTGTGTGTGTGTGTGTGTGTGTGTGTGTGTGTGTGTGTGTGTGTGTGTGTGTGTGTGTGTGTGTGTGGTATGCAAGCTGCTGGAGGACATTCTTGTGTGTGTTTTGGAATGTGATTACCCTGGGGGAGACCCTGTGACTGAGACAGAGAAAGAAAGAAAGAAAGAAAGAAAGAAAGAAGGAGGGAGGATGAGAAAGAAAGAGATTGGAAGAGAGAGGAAGAGAAAGAGAGTGAGAGAAGGCAGGGATACATTTATATTTTCGATTCTATTAATGTCAGTGGTGATATGATTGACATGCAGGTGACTTTAGTATTGCTACTAGTAATATTAATAATAGTTATCATCATCACCATATGTTTGTGACATTTAATTCAAAGAAAAAAGCCTTTCAAGCAACAACGCAAGCATTCACAATAGGACCAATGGTTAAAGGGCCTTAACACTTGACTTGTTACAAATGGTTTGTTACTTGTTACAAATGGTTTCATGCAAACACTGCTTCTACAATCTTAGTTGAAATGGATGTTAATATGGATGTCATACAACAGGGGGCATTTGTGAGACACACACAACTGTCTCAAGTCCCAGACACTGTGTTCATATACTACAGTTACCGAAGACACATGATGGCATACCCAATATGAAACACACAGCCTCCACTTATAGAATAGAATCATTTTTCGAACAAAGCTGTTTTATATGTGACTGATTCTTTAAAGCGTCTTATTGAAGATTTGTAACGGCGACAGTTAAGCTCAGTCATAGTGAATGGGGAAACGTAAAACAGAGTTTCTTCTTATAAGTGGACAGACGACGAGGTTAGGGTTCTGGTTTGGTTGTTCCTTGGAGGATATTGCTTGTTGTTGGAACTAGATGGGAATTGAAACGATAGGGACTGCCAAGAATTGCCCACACACAAATGTTACATATTCTAATGAGCAATCTGGCTGGACTGAATACCAATACACTTCACACTACAGGCGTATATTATGCAATTGATTGTGAACATAACCAAGTCTGTTTCAAGGTCTGTAAAATTATTCCAGAGATTTTACATCATTGTTATTTGTTCCTATTTTCTGTCCCCTACATGATTTTGGTTTGATGAGAGTTAGTGAAAATGAGAACCTAATTAGGATATAATATATCATATAATGTTCTCTTTCAGAACCTGTCCATCAGAACCTGAAATCGTCAAGATGACATGGTGGAGACATCCTTCTACAGGTAATTGGTCTTTTTCTAGCTGTTATACAGAGTTTATGGAGGATTACATTTTCCTGTTTGTCCAGGCCCTCCGATGTAGGCTTTCAAATGAAACCTCTTGACTTTTTCCACGTTTCGTTACAGCCTAAAATTCTAAAATTGATTAAAATGGTTTTTTTCCCCCCTCATCAATGTACACACAATACACCATAATGACAAAGCAAAATCAGGTTTTTACACATTTTTGCAAATGTATTCAAAATAAAAAACGGAAATATCACATTTATGTAGGTATTCAGACTGTTTACTCAGTACTTTGTTGAAGCACCTTTGTCAGCAATTACAGCATCGAGTCTTCTTGGGTATGACACTACAAGCTTGGCACACCTGTATTTGGGGTGTTTCTCCCATTCTTCTCTGCAGATCCTCTCAAGCTCTGTCAGGTTTGATGGGGAGCATCACTGCACAGCTATCTTCAGGTCTCTCCAGAGATGTTAGATCGGGTTCAAGTCCGGGCTCTGGCTGGGCCACTCAAGGACATTGTCCCGAAGCCACTTCTGTACTGTATTGGCTGTGTGCTAAGGGTCGTTGTCCTGTTGGAAGATGAACCTTCACCCCAGTCTGAGGTCATGAGCGCTCTGGAGCAGGTTTTCCTCAATGTTCTCTCTCTACTTTGCTCCGTTCATCTTTGCCTCGATCTTAACTAGTCTCCCAGTCCCTGCCACTGAAAAACATCCCCACAGCATGATGCTGCCATCACCATGCTTCACCGTAGGGATGGTGCCAGGTTTCCTCCAGACGTGACGCTTAGCATTCCGGCCAAAGAGTTCAATCTTGGTTTAATCAGACAGGAGAATCTTGTTTCTTATGGTCTGACAGTCCTTTAGGTGCGTTTTGGCAAACTCCAAGTGTGTTGCCATGTGCCTTTTACTGAGGAGTGGCTCTAGGAGGAGTCTTGGTGGTTCCAAACGTCTTCAATTTAAGAATGATGGAGGCCATTGCAATCTTGGGGAACTTCAATGCTGCAGACATTTTTTGGTACCCTTCCCCAGATCTGTGCCTCGACACAATCCTGTCTCGGAGCTCTATGGACAATTCCTTCGACCTCATGGCTTGGTTATTTCTCTAACATGCACTGTCAACTGTGGGACCTTATATAGACAGGTGTGTTCCTTTCCAAATCTAATTGAATTTACTACAGGTGGACTCCAATCAAGTTGTAGAAACATCTCAAGGATGATCAATGGAAACCGGATGCACCTGAGCTCAATTTCGAGTCTCATAGCAAAGAGTCTGAATACTTTTGTAAATAAGGTATTTCTGTTATTTATTTTTAATACATTTGAGAGAAAAAAATCGAAAAACCGGTGTTCGCTTTGTCATTATGGGGTATTGTGTGTAGATTGATGAGCAAAAACATTCATTTAATCCATTTTAGAATAAGGCTGTAATTTAACAAAATGTGAAACATATCATGGGGTCTGAATACTTTCCAAATGCACTGTATACCTGTTATCCTGAAGTGGTGATATCCGTGGAAGTACTGTACGAGTCTAGCTCTTGCCCTATATTTTTAGTTTGACTATAGTCAGACTCTTTGACTGTGACTTTGCGTTTCTATTAAGTGAATTAGCTCACCATTTCTAGGGTTTTGGATCAAGGATGTTTCATGTCTAATTCAGTCAAGGGATTATATAGTTATTTTACAATTATTACAATTATATAGCCATAATTCAGAGGATCGTCCTTTCATTCTCTCAGCTCTTTCAATCTTTCATTCTGTCAATATTTCATTCTGGTCTTCCTCTGGCTTAACATAACACCTCCTACAGTGTGTCTAATCATCAGATCATGAGTCATGACTCTTGATGTATTTTGAGAGGGACTGGATGCTATTTAGCTCTGGCAATAAGAGCTATCTGAGCGATGTAGCTCCTGTGAGTACATGTCTACCAAGAAGGACAAGAGAGTAGTTACACTCTTAGAAATAAGGTGGTATCTAGAACCTAAAAGGGTTCTTCATTTGAAAAACCCTTTTTGGTTCCAGGTAGAACCCTTTTGGGTTCCATGTAAAGCCCTTTCTACAGAGGGTTCTACATGGAACCCAAAAGGGCTCTGCCTGGAAACAAAAAGGGTTATCCTACGGGGACAGCTGAAGAACCCTTTTGGAAAGCTTTTTTCTAAGAGTGTATGGTTTGGCTGAATGTAAACTGAATTCAAAAAGGCAGAGTGATTCATACAGTACACACACCCCCATCTTTCCCCTGCCTCTGCTCTCCTCAGATGTAAGACACATGACATCATTAAAAGGGAGCTCTCAAGCTCAGTGTGGGTTCCTCGTGTGGGTAGACTGTGTGTGTGTGTGTTTGTTTGTGTGTGTCTGTGTGGGAGAGAGAATGAAGCCATCCAAAGCGCCAGACCCATTGGTCCATGTTCACTGTATGCGTGCCCTACTGGAGGCTCTCGTATTGGGATACGCTCACTCCCACATCAGGGTAGAGGCTGGGGCTGAGTGAGAGAGAGAGAAAGAGAGGAGAGAGCCGGAGGAAGTCAGTGGGAAGAGAGCTCTGCCCCACAGCATAGAGAGGGTGTTTTTAGGTATGGTACATGCACACACAAACACACAGAGATCAATCTAAATACAGTTGCTGCTGGAACTGCGTTGATGCAGTTACTTTAATTTTAGGATTTTGTCAAGATTAGCTCAAGATTGATCTGCTGTTTTGAAGTCTATAACATTGTACGTATGTTTCATGCAGTTCTCCTGGTTTCAGTCTCATTGAAAAGTGAATATATGAATAGTTTCATTCCAAAATACAATACATACATTTTCTGAAATATTGGTAAATTAGCTTTTATTGTTTAAAGAAATGTTGATTGACATTGGGTTGTTTAATGACAGACATGTATTTGTTTAAAATCTAACACTTTCATTTCAGAGAGACAAATAATCATGTCTTTTTTTGCAAAATGCTACATATCAGCCTCACTCTCAGAGAAATAAGAATACTGCTATGTTTTACACAGTCAAATGTAACAAATAAATACATGTCTAATAAAGAACTGTACAAATGATACATTGCATTTAAAAAAAAAAGATGATTCAATACAGTAATATTAGATCTGTATGTAAAACATTTACATTTTACATTTCAGTAATTTAGCAGATGCTTTTATCCAGAGTGATTTACATGACGTTTATTAATCTTAAGATATCTAGGTGAGACAACCTCATATCACAGTCAAATATACAGGATACAAACAGCCCATTCCAGCTAAACAATGGATACAAAGCATTTTGCAACAACAACAACAAAAATCTATGAATTAAAAATCTGAGAAAAGTCATATTTTACACACACATGAAGGTACCCATAAGCCAAAACACACAGCTGTGAAAAATTTGAAATAAACTCTTTAAAACAAACTCTTTCAAATCTATAAAACATAGATACAGTACATATGACATTCAGCAGAGGGTTTCTCACCCTACTGTTTCCTCTCCTCTCAGATAGTAGGCTGCAGCTCAGACACTCTTGGCAGAATCGTCTCATATTGACTTTACCCTGCCTTCTATATGAGTTCTCTGTGTTCCCCAGGAAAAGAAATGAACAGAAAGCCCAGTACAGCATTCCCATATGGTCCTCTACTGACTAGATGTATTACACACACACACACATGCACGCAAACACGTACACATGAAAGTAAGCATGCACATACACACACATATACATACCTACAGTCATACACGCACACACACACATGCACGCGCGCACACACAAACACACACAACCATTAGTCATGGTCTGTAGTAGTGGTCATATGGTGTATAAGTCATAGTAAGGTGGGAGGAATAGAACAGAGAAACAGACAGATGCGTTGTCCTGATCTTTCTCCAACACAGCTTTAGTCATACTGGATGTGACTGTGTGAAAGAAAGTGGCTTGGGCTCAAAACACGCTCCCTAGTGGTCTCTCTGGTGAATTGCAATGTGTGTGGCAAATAACAAAACATTAAAAAACGCTGACCTGGACTGTGTTAACTGGCGGAGGTGTAAAGTACTTAAGTAAAAGTACTTTAAAGTACCACTTAAGTCGTTTTTGGGGGTATCTGTACTTTACTTAACTATTTATATTTTTGACAACTTTTACTTCACTACATTTCTAAAGAAAATAATGTACTTTTTACTCCATACATTTTCCCTGACACCCAAAAGTACTCATTACATTTTGAATGCTTAGCAGGACAGGAAACTGGTCCAATTCCCACACTTATCAAGAGAACATCCCTGGTCATCCCTACTGCCTCTGATCTGGCGGACTCACTAAACACAAATTCTTAGTTTGTTATTTATGTTTTAAGGTTGTAGTGTGCCCCTGGCTATCCGTAAATAAGAAAAGCAAGAAAATAACTTTTGTTTAATATAATGTGAAATTATTTATACTTTTACTTGTACTTTTGATACTTAAGCATATTTTAGCAATTACATTTACTTTTGATACTTCAGTATATTTAAACGGAAATACTTTTAGACTATTACTCAAGTAGTATTTTACTGGGTGTCTTTCACTTTTACTTGACTCATTCTCTATTAAGCTATCTTTACTTTTACTCAAGGATGACAATTATGTACTTTTTCCATCACTGTCAGTAGGCCATATGATGGAAAACATTTTGCAATGGAAAATCTAAATTAGCATTACTGGACAAATCCAGGTAGTTCCTCCCTGTTTCAGTCCGTTTTCTTCCGTTTAGTGCCTAATGAACATGACCCTGTATTACATGAGACTAAATGTACTGTGCTGTAAAGTGGCTTTGTTTCAAAATACATATCGTAATTATATTGTAGAGGAAAACATTGTGTAATCAGAGACAAAACATGAAGGCAGACAGACACAAAGTGACGACTGGTCCAGAAGTCCAGTCCTCAGACCCCTCGGTCACATGCAATGGCATGAGCCAGCGGACAATACAAGACAACCAGGAAGTCTGAGGGAGGGAGAGACCACTCTGACACTGGGGGGGTCCTGAATTAGGGACACACACACAGCTCCCGGATTCCCCTGAGGGAAACAGGAAGTGAGACGGAGAGAGACAGGCGTGCGCTGCAGGAAGTAGACCTTGTGTCATTCCATCTCTGAACAGCTGTGAAAAGAGTCCCTCTTCTCTCTCTCTCTATCTCTCTCATCCCCTGCCCTCTCCTCCACCTTTACTACCCCCAATGGATTCATAGTGCATTTCCAGGAACCTGAAATGACTGCTCAGTGCAGTGTACTGTGCATAGTAACCCTTGACCTCAGCTCTTTGTCCAGCTGCTGAGAATGGTACAGTATGTGGTTCTACAGGAGACACCCGGGGCGTGAGTCCACAAGTCTGGCCAGAGGCAGGGCGTCACTCCTGGGGGAAGTGGTGGTTAAATGTGGGGTGTGGAGGGTGTGGATAGGGGTAAGGGAAGGTTAGGTATTGAAGGAGGCGTGGGGTGAGGAGGGGTAGGTATGGGTGCGAACAGGGAGAGCGGCTGGAGGAAGAGCGAGAGGAAGCCGTTGGAGGGAGGGGTGTGTGTGTGACAGAGAGAGAGAGAGAGAGCAGGAAACCCTGCTTGGTGTGGCGGAGGAGAATGGAATGTTTAAAAAGAACACGCTTCGCCTGCAAATGTCCAGGATGAGGGCGTCTGCTCGTGCCGCTGTGCGTGTGTCTGTGTGGGAGGATGTGACACTCATGTTGACTTGGCCACTCACAGGATATATGAAGAGGAGCGTGACCAAACAAGGGATCCGAGAGGGAAGTGTGCATATAGGTAGACGAGAGAGTGAGAGAGTGAGTGAGTGAGAAAGAGAGAGAAACCATGGGTGGAATGGGGCAAAAAAAGTGAGAGCGGGTCAGAGAGAGAGTGGGAGAAGAAAAGAAGAAGAGAAAGAGAGACGCCATCAGCTG
Organism: Oncorhynchus kisutch; assembly: GCF_002021735.2. Classification (NCBI taxonomy): domain Eukaryota; kingdom Metazoa; phylum Chordata; class Actinopteri; order Salmoniformes; family Salmonidae; genus Oncorhynchus; species Oncorhynchus kisutch. The sequence continues at coordinate 19,168,372 of NC_034199.2, forward strand.
CATTTCCTCTGACACCTTTTTCCTACAAAGGAAAGGGGAAAAGGAAGAGAGGAGGAAAGGAGAATGAGGGGAAGGGAAGGGACGGGACAGGGCTGGGCTGCAGAAGCAGACTAGCAGGCTCCTTTAAAAGAGTCTCCGTGTTGTCACACACACACCTTAGGGGCACCACCCAACACCCACAGATACACACACTCTGCCACCTTTAATCAACCTCCCACACAATGTATAACACCCACAAACACTTCCTCCATATACAGAGCCACACATACAAACCTGGAGAACACCACCCACAACCTGTAAACATGTTCCAGTAATGTTTACTGTAAATTACTGTCAGGGCAGTAGCCAGTAGGTTACTGTAAATTTACAGTAATTTACAGTAGATTTACAGGACCTTTACTGAAACACAGTAAAGTGCATTACTGGAAACACTTCCAGTGCATTACTGGAAGCACAGTGGTAAACGTTGTAGATTTACAGTGCAGGCAGCTAGTGCCAACGATGGGCAGTATTTCTGTTACATGTATTTGATATAGATATTTCAATAGTTTTCATACCTATTTTATCATTTGTATTTCACTGGCTTGAATTACAATGAATGTATTTTTAAACAGTTTAACTAGAATATATTTAGTATTTTCTTATACAAATATAAACTTGCAAGTAGCTCGCTTAATTACAACAATATTCTCGGTAATGGGAACATAATCTTTTAACTTGCTATGACTGTGACATGTTCTTGTTAATCTTCCTAAGGGTCCATCCCTTTTTTAAATTTTCACCTAAAATTACGTACCCAAATCTAACTGCCTGTAGCTCGGGACCGGAAGCAAGGATATGCATATTCTTGATACCATTTGAAAGGAAACACTTTGAAGTTTGTGGAAATGTGAAATGAATGTAGGAGAATATAACACATTAGATCTGGTAAAATATAATACAAAGAAAAAACCAACCATTTTTTATACCATCATCTTTGAAACGCAATTATTCCAGCCCAGGTTCAATTTAGAATTTAGTAATTCAATTTTGGCCACTAGATGGCAGCAGTGTATGTGCCACGTTTTCAGACTGATCCAATGAATCATTGTATTTCTGTTCAAAATGTTGTATCAAGACTGCCCAAATGTGCCTAATTGGTTTATTAATAACTTTTCAATTTCATAAGTGTGCACTCGCCTCAAACAATAGCATGGTATTATTTCACTGTAATAGCTACTGTAAATTGGACAGTGCAGTGGGCTTAACAAGAATTTAAGCTTTCTGCAAATATCAGATATGTCTATGTCCTGGGAAATGCTCTTGTTACTTACAACCTCATGCTAATCGCATTAGCCTACGTTAGCTCAATTGTCCCGTGGGTGGGACACCGATCTGTAGAGATCCTTAATGCACTGACTGTAAGTCTCTCTGGATAAGCACCTTTGCTAAATGACCAAAATGTAGATGTGAAAATGAAACTGCTGGATATTATTCCAATGAGCTCCACCCCCAAAACAAATGTAATCAAAACAGTTTGAGGGCAGAGCTCATTAGAATAATACCCAGCAGCTGGTGTTGGGACCGGAAAACCCTGGGGTTGGTGCTGTGGACCTGGGTGTACAGTAAAGGTTTAAGGTCAATCTTTTTTTCTTTTTTTAAAACTCAATACATGTCAAAGTTTCTAATCAAATTTAGTTCAACTTAAACATTTATAAACAATAAATAATCAATCCAATTTAAGTTAAATCCAAAGAAAAACAAAAACATATTACCAAGAAACAAACACAAAAGCATTCATTCAAATAAGTAAAGGTTTAAGACTTAATGTCACTCTGATCTATCCCCTACACATTAAATTATTGGGGCACTACTACCATATATCAGTTCAATTGGTACAGCATTCTCAGTAAAGGGTAAAACAAGGTTGTCCACTATCAGCATATCTATTAAGTATGGCCATCAAAATGTTAGCTATTAAAGTCAGATCCAACAATAATATTAAGGAGCTAGAAATCCAGCGCTTAAAACCAAAGTTGTCATTGTACACTGACGCTTCATGTTTTCTTTTAAATCCACAATCCCTGCACAGCCTCATAGAGAACCTCGATCATTTCTAACCTCTCTGGATAAAAATCGAATTATGATAAATGCGTGATATTACGTATTGGATCTCTAAAAACTTTTACATTACCGTGTAGCTTACCAATAAAATGGTCCGATGGTGAAATAGACAATCTCCAAAATATTGCTATTTTTTAAAACAAGCAATAGAAAGCTGGTTGCGATTTCAGTTTAATCCACCAGAAAAAAAAGAACAAATATTATGGTTAAATATAAAATATACTAATTGATTTAAAAAAAATCTTTGTAAATTATATCATGAATAGGACTGGTGGAGTTGTTACACATGCAGTTAACAAAAATATATGGAAATGTCTGCTCTATCCAAAATTATAACCAACTTATTGCAGAAAATAACATTAAACATTAATATTGTTTTTTGGGGGGGGGGGGTCGGGGGGGATTAAAACTGTATAATATTTGTAGAATGTTTTATATATATATGGGGGATACAACCATCCCAGCTCAGTATATTTAGTTGCAAAGAGACAGAATCATAAGATCACTTGTTTTGGTACTGCCCATAAAGTATGGAGCTTGTTTTTGGTCACAGGTTCAGGAATGGTTGGAAATTGTGACATTTACTTGGAGCTAACTCTGTAAATAGCACTGCTGAGTGATTTGAAAAGTCATAGTCAATCAAATAATAATATTTTTAATTTACAATTTAATCTTTAATTTACAATTTGTAGAAACTATTAGAATAGAAAGGTTTAGAACTTTTTATGAAACATCACAGCACAGTTGAAAAATATATGGCAGCTAAAAATGAAAACTGGATGGTCTTCAGAGATAGATGGGAGGGGTTGAGGGTAGCTGAAGGCTGGGACTGGTTGGTCTTCAGAGATAGATGGGAGGGGTTGAGGGTAGCTGAAGGCTGGGACTGGATGGTCTTCAGAGATAGATGGGAGGGGTTGAGGGGAGCTGAAGGCTGGGACTGGATGGTCTTCAGAGATAGATGGGAGGGGTTGAGTGGAGCTGAAGGCTGGGACAGGATGGTCTTCAGAGATAGATGGGAGGGGTTGAGGGTAGCTGAAGGCTGGAACTGGATGGTCTTCAGAGATAGATGGGAGGGGTTGAGGGTAGCTGAAGGCTGGGACTGGATGGTCTTCAGAGATAGATGGGAGGGGTTGAGGGGGGCTGAAGGCTGGGACTGGATGGTCTTCAGAGATAGATGGGAGGGGTTGAGGGGGGCTGAAGGCTGGGACTGGATGGTCTTCAGAGATAGATGGGAGGGGTTGAGGGGGGCTGAAGGCTGGGACTGGATGGTCTTCAGAGATAGATGGGAGGGGTTGAGGGTAGCTGAAGGCTGGGACAGGATGGTCTTCAGAGATAGATGGGAGGGGTTGAGGGTAGCTGAAGGCTGGGACTGGATGGTCTTCAGAGATAGATGGGAGGGGTTGAGGGGGGCTGAAGGCTGGGACAGGATGGTCTTCAGAGATAGATGGGAGGGGTTGAGGGTAGCTGAAGGCTGGGACAGGATGGTCTTCAGAGATAGATGGGAGGGGTTGAGGGGGGCTGAAGGCTGGGACAGGATGGTCTTCAGAGATAGATGGGAGGGGTTGAGGGGAGCTGAAGGCTGGGACAGGATGGTCTTCAGAGATAGATGGGAGGGGTTGAGGGTAGCTGAAGGCTGGGACTGGATGGTCTTCAGAGATAGATGGGAGGGGTTGAGGGGAGCTGAAGGCTGGGACAGGATGGTCTTCAGAGATAGATGGGAGGGGTTGAGGGTAGCTGAAGGCTGGGACTGGATGGTCTTCAGAGATAGATGGGAGTGGTTGAGGGGGGCTGAAGGCTGGGACTGGATGGTCTTCAGAGATAGATGGGAGGGGTTGAGGGGAGCTGAAGGCTGGGACAGGATGGTCTTCAGAGATAGATGGGAGGGGTTGAGGGTAGCTGAAGGCTGGGACTGGATGGTCTTCAGAGATAGATGGGAGGGGTTGAGGGGAGCTGAAGGCTGGGACAGGATGGTCTTCAGAGATAGATGGGAGGGGTTGAGGGTAGCTGAAGGCTGGGACTGGATGGTCTTCAGAGATAGATGGGAGTGGTTGAGGGGGGCTGAAGGCTGGGACTGGATGGTCTTCAGAGATAGATGGGAGGGGTTGAGGGGAGCTGAAGGCTGGGACAGGATGGTCTTCAGAGATAGATGGGAGGGGTTGAGGGTAGCTGAAGGCTGGGACTGGATGGTCTTCAGAGATAGATGGGAGGGGTTGAGGGGAGCTGAAGGCTGGGACAGGATGGTCTTCAGAGATAGATGGGAGGGGTTGAGGGTAGCTGAAGTCTGGTGCTTAAAACAAACAAAGATAACTAATGTAAAACATACTGTCTGTGAAATGTAGGTAGTATGTATACGCTGGAAGTGGACGCCTAAGTATTGTTGTCCATTAGTTTACTCCAATCAGGGGAGGGGTGATAGGGTTAGGGGAAAACAATAAAGAATAAAAAATATATACAAAATTATATATTGTTTAAATAATAAGTATTTACAAATAAAAATATATATTGGGATTGGAAATGATGCAGATAATTACATTGATAGAAGCCACAATCTATTTGCAGTATTAAAGCTGATCTTCCCCCTAAAATATAAATCTAAATCTAACAATAAATAATTAATCCAACTTAGGTTAATCATAAAACAAAAAAGCACCAAAAATAATTTATTTAACTAAGTAAAGATTTAAGACTTATTATCACTCTGATCTGTTTCCAAAACACATCAAATTATATCAGCTCAACTGGTAAAGCATTCTCAGTAAGGGGTGCAACAAATCTAGCCACTTACAAGGCATGCCTCAAAATATGTTAATGAGCCAGAGATTTATTCCCCACCCACAACATTTTCCCACAATGCACCATAATTCACAGTGTGCTGCTGTAAAAATTCAGCAAATCAGGTAATGAAGTGCTTTACTGTAAAATTGTATTATAAAATCAATTTTACAGCATTGTAGGGTAATGCCATTGAGCCCCCATAATGCATTGCTCTTTACAGTACTGTACTGTACTGTAATATAGAATAACAGTAGCTAACTGTAGATTTTTGCTGTAAATGTACAACAATTTGTTACAGCGCACACATCCACACCAAACACACCACCCACAGCACACCAAACACTCCCAATATATCAATTCCTTTTGCTTTCTATACAGGGGTTGACAATTACTACTACAAGTAGCATTATTATAATAAAGTACTACTACTACTTCCACTACTACTACTACTACCTCAGCAGTCAAAACTGATTGAAATAAGGTTTCTAGTTCTGATCTTAAGGTGCTTTTAATGACGTCACCTCAACCTCAACCTTCGGGGATGTATATAAAGTGTAATATTGGGATGCAAACTCAAAATGTATTACATTTCTTCTTTTTAATTATTATCCCATAACCATGTGTGAGGTGTACACTTTAGTTTCAAAGTGGATTTGTTTAAGACTACCAAGGAACACTCTGTGTGAACCTGATTTATCCCACTGCGGTAAAAGGTTAAAAGAGCAGGGCAGACAGCCCTCACACCCACACCCCAGGAGGGCAGTGGGGTAGAATGTAAAACAAGCGGGGCTATCTGGAGAGAGATAAGACGTGAAGTTATGCCTTGGCAGCGTGACTATGACATCACGGCTGCGTCTCTCACTCTCCCTCTGTCCCTAAGGCTAGACGACACCACCGGCCTAATATAGCCATCAACATTGCTGCCAGACAGACACACAACCAGGAACAGGGGGCTAGTCTGGCATGCACTTGCTTGGCTGGGGGTTGTGCGCATGTGTGTGTGCGTATGTGTGTGTGACGTCTCCGTTACATCAGGCGATGCCGCAGTCCAGCTGACTGAGACATTCCAACATGGCTGTAGAAGAATATCTTATTTAGAGATTAGTGTATGTGTGTGAGTGATTGCGTGCGTGCGTGGTCATGGGGTCATTGTCACCATAGGCTAAAGGTATCCTCTGTGACGTGATGTCACTAGGTTATTGATTGTGTGTTTTGCTATAATGCTGCTTTAACTGTCTGGGGTTTCTGAAATGTACGGACATAGTAGATCATTCAATAAGACCTATTACAGGGGCATTTTCAGGGACGTGTTTTTTGTAAATAACATGATTATACTTCTTTACATTGTGTTATATAGATTCATGTGGTTGACTTTAAATGTCTGTGGTAATATATACACTGATTTATTTATTTACATTTGAAAATCATTTAAACTCAGCTGAATGTATTTGTTTGAATCATCTGATGTTTGGTTTAATTATATTAATGTTGTGTCATATTTATCCCATATTATTTATTGGTGTGACAGGCAGGGTAAAGGCAGGGGGGAAACTACATTTAATTAATTACCAAATTAAAAACAGAAAGTAATTAACATAAATTATACATTAAGCATATGAAAGAAGTTATTTTTCACTCATTTGAGATATTTCTCAAATGCCAATTAGGTAAACTGTAAAAACAAGTGTTTAAGAATTGAACGCAAAACACTTTTTAAACGCATCAAGGCATTTAGAATTTAAATGAAGACGCGTCACAGTGTTTAGTAAACACCAGTTTATTCACTATAACACTTTTTAAACACATGAACACGTTTATTCAGCACACGGCATTTAGGTTTTAACGCTACTGTACGGTGTAAAGCTGTGTTTGCATATTTTCCAACATGCCTTTCGAGTGAAAATGAGAGACACCCACCCATGATTGTGTATGTTAGTGACAGAGACATGCTTGTTTCATTCTAAAATAATTATTATTGAGGTTTTCACTAAGTGATAGTTTAAGGGAATATGTATTGAATTAAGTTATAGGTTTATCATCCTCACCATAGTTGTTTGAAAATCCTGGGTCATGAGCTATGTCAGACCTGCAAGTCACAATGAACTGTTTTGTAACTAACTAGTTCCTAGCAGAATCCGGCCAAATGGAGGATACACCATATATTGGACTGCTTCATCACACATAGCCTGCACTCAGAATGACTGCTATGGTAAATATTTAATAAACAAGACTACCTAAACCTTCTAAACTGGAACAGCTATCTCAGTATTCTAAATATCAACCTGCTACAAAGCATACTGGGAAATATGATAATGAGGCCCCTCCCACATCCTTTTCTCTATGAGTGAAGATAGTAAAGTAAACACTAGTGTTTCAAATCTGAACACAAATCTGAGATACATTGTGTTCTCCTGGTTGGAAGTGGAAAAAGCTGCCTGTCATGTTTAACCTTGCATTCTAAACAACTGTGTTTAAGATGAGAACACTTATTGGCTAATCAAAATGCCTAATGTTTAAGTTTTAAATACTGATGCTCAGGTTATAAATGTGTCACGTTTCATGGTTTTAGAGTGTATATTTTGAAAACGCATTACACTACTTGTTAATCATTTAGCTTCAGCTCTCTTAAATTGCAATAAGAATTGAAATATTCTTAGAGCAGTGGTTCACTGGGCAGGTTCTCTCTCCCTCTCCATCGCTACCTTTTAACGAGGTCAGTTACCCGTTAAGGTGCTGTGGGGCCAGCCGGCAGTATTCCCAGGGTGCTGGGCTGTTGGGGTTCACACCTTTTACTCTTCAGGAATCTCTGGAATTCCCAGCTTCATTTCCACTGCGAGGCGGGAGCACCAATTGCCATTGTGTGTGTGCGTGTTAGGGTGTGTGGTGATATGAAAGACCCCGCCTGTGTGTGTTGAAATACATAGTACTACGCCCGTACATCCACCCAGAGAAGAAGCAGGGAGTACTCTCCGTGTGAGACCACAATAGAGTGACTCACACACACACACACACACACACACACACACATACACACACACACAGACACGTCGTTATCAGGGTCATTTCTGACACTGCTGCTCAGTGATTGTTCGGTATTGCCTTATTGTATTGCATCGCTATAAACATATGAATGTATTTACAGTAGGTGACTTTGAATACATACATTGCTTGACATACAATTTGGGTCATTATAGACCGTATTGATTTGAATGAATATTATGTCAAAATGATTGATTGCGATGTATAATGCATTTACAGTACATATGTAGGATCTTAATTTGAACCCAACTTTTTTTGCTCAGAATTTTGCAAACTTGTAGTCTATTCAAGTTTTTAAAAGACTTCTAAAGGTAGTAATTTCCACTTTAAAATGTCAGACTTGATTTCTCCTAACGAAAAAAGTATCACCCCCTACAAAAAATGTCCATTAATTAAAGTCCACATAATAACGAACTTTTCCTGTTGATGCAGGATTATTTTCCTGCTGTAGCAAGATGGCTCAAATTAAGATCCTACATCCTTTATTTATAATGAATTCACTCATCAAATTTGTCTTACATTTTTATGAAGCTGATATATCGCTAAATTCATTTCAAAGTCACTGCACATATAAATGTATATTTTATATATTTTATATTTAATAAATATTTTATATTTAATAATATTTTAAAACATGTTTTACCCTAATATTTAGACTTTCCCAGAACAAGGAATTGCATAACTGTAATTTACTAATTTACTTAAATGTACATTTGAAATAATTGTTTTTAAACTCACCTAAGGGGAAACAAATGTGAATTGAATTGTACAAACGTTTCTGTCAACTAGGGTAATCAGCAATCCATATGATTTTAAATATTTAATTGTAATTTACAACAATTAATTGTATTCTTTTTTGAATTAATTATACAAATTAATTGTATACATATTTTACAATTTTCTGTTAAGAATTTGAACAATTTATTTAGCTGTCTAGAATTATTACAGTAAAAATGTACTTACACACCTGAAGCAAACAAACTATTCTTTTAAGAAAACACATGTTAAGTAAAACACCAAGACTCTATGAAATATTGTAACACAACCTATTCAAAACCCTCTTCTACAGAAGTAATGCTCATCCTAGTCAAAATCAGAGGAATAAGATTCTCTGACATTGCAGTCATTACCTCCCCATTATGCCTTTCTAGTGAAGGTAATTCCAGCTGTTTGTCCCCAAGTTCCAGAGTCCTTTAGCCAGTCATGGCTCTGAGTCATGCTAGCTAAACCACACTAACGCTAGCTAGCTACCAGAGCTGAGAGCCACTATTGAACACAATGAGAGACTTACAGAGAGCAGTAGTTTCTCTGTGCTGCTGACACATAGCAGCACCACCCTCTGTACGTTCTGTAGTAACTGGGTTTCCTAGAGCCCCACCCAACCACTATGCATTATGTAGTAACTGGGTCATAATAATACTTTTATACTGGCCCCCAAAAAATCCATAATTTCAAATGTATATTATATTCATAATTTGGCATCATTTACATTTCCTAATTTACCTACTTCAGTCATTTTGATTTCCTACTTCAGTCATTTTGATTCCCTACTTCAGTCATTTTGATTCCCTACTTCAGTCATTTTGATTTCCTACTTGAGTCATTTTGATTCTCTACTTCAGTCATTTTGATTCCCTACTTCAGTCATTTTGATTCCCTACTTCAGTCATTTTGATTCCCTACTTCAGTCATTTTGATTTCCTACTTCAGTCATTTTGATTCCCTACTTCAGTCATTTTGATTCCCTACTTCAGTCATTTTGATTCCCTACTTCAGTCGTTTTGATTTCCTACTTCAGTCATTTTGAATCCCTACTTCAGTCGTTTTGAATCCCTACTTCAGTCATTGTCTTTTGAAAGCCACGAGAGTACCTACAGTGGTATAACGGTGTCTTTACGTAGCTACAGACTCCAGCTCCATGAACTT